>NC_092175.1:12267121-12394370 GCF_045791955.1 Oncorhynchus clarkii lewisi | reverse complement strand
CAACCGCATTGTGTCATTATGAACTCTATTCCCCAATTCCGCTGTTTCACGTGTAGCCTACTGCTAAAATGAACAGAGATGTATCGCTCGAGTCGCAACATAATGGAATATAATAATGGAATAATAATATATATTGCGGATAAAGTTCAGCTTTTCCATTTCTAAAAGGAGCGCCCTATACTGCAAAACAAGGATGAGGAAGTGAATCACTGGTTGGGGTAAGCTTAAAAAAAACAAGGATGAGGAAGTGAATCACTGGTTGGGGTAAGCTTAAAAAAAACAAGGATGAGGAAGTGAATCACTGGTTGGGGTAAGCTTAAAAAAAACAAGGATGAGGAAGTGAATCACTGGTTGGGGTAAGCTTAAAAAAAACAAGGATGAGGAAGTGAATCACTGGTTGGGGTAAGCTTAAAAAAAACAAGGATGAGGAAGTGAATCACTGGTTGGGGTAAGCTTAAAAAAAACAAGTGACATTGTCTGGACATTTACATTTTTTAAAAATTATTTGGTTGTAAAAAAGCAACATTCTCCTTTCAAACCAGTACATCTAACCACATACTGTGTGAGAGGTCTATGTTTCCTCTCATTAATAATTCAACTGTATCCTATTGACCATTTCCCAACTCCCTCGCAGATCAGCAACCTTGTCTCACAATTGGAAATTAAATGGGACCCTAGATTCGACTTGAAAATGGCCCCAACATTTGAAGAGAATGTTTTACTTTGTCACTTACAGCCCCTCCAGAGGTCTACACAGTCTTCTGCAGTCTGACTTTCACATATTGCTGTCTGCCTGAAGCTCCTTGGTCTCTGTGCAGATCTATCTGTCTTTTATTTGTGATGTAACATAGCCTGGCCTAAGTACTGTAAAACACACAGTACTTCAGATTTTACTGAGCACCTCCAAGACATATCCCACTGGGCAAAAACAGTTTGAATCAATGTTGTATCCATGTCATTTCAGCCAGAAAAATCTATGCGATGACGTTGAATTAACATGAAAAACTGATTGGATTTGCAGAAAGTCATCAACATAAGGGCATTTTCTTTCACCCAACTTTTAACCAAATCCAATTATAGTTTTTTACAATCACTTTGGCACTAATTTCGGAACGTTAATGTCATTTTTCAAAACTCTAGAAACAAAACCCACAAACCAATGATCAAAATGCACATTTTTCAAAACTAACACTTTTTCCAATTGCTTGGATACAGTACACATAAATCTAAGATCATTTGTTCATTGAACTAAAATCACCTGTTCAAAATGACACAGCTTGACATCAAAGTATTACCATTTCAAAATGCAATTCACACATTACATCTGAGATGACTGTCTATTCCTTTCATTACAATGATCTAACTATCAATTGATACAACTGCTCAAAATGATAAGTAACTGTTGCATTACTCTTAATGCATAGTTTTATGGAAACTGACATGTTTAGATCATGAAAGTTTCAGGATAACGAGATCCCTTAACATCAATTACCGTGGAACATGAACCAATTGGACTACATTATCTATGGGTGTAATATTTCATCATTCTTTATCAGACATATGGTCCCATGTACCACTTTTCCAGACCATGTTTTCAGATTTGACATTACTTTATTAGGTACACTTATCTAGTACTGGGTAGGACCCCCTTTTGCCTTCACAACAGCCTGAATTATTCATGGTGTTGTATGTTAAGAGATGCCATTCTGCACACCACTGGTTTAAACAGCTGTTTTTTGAGCATTTGTGGCCTTTCTGTTAGCTTGAATGAGTCTGGGAATTCTCCTCTGACCTCTCTCATTAACAAGGTGTTTTTGTCCACAGAAATGGCGCTCACTGAATGTGTTTTGTTTATCGCACCATTCTCTGTAAACTGTAGAGGCTGTAGTGCGTAAAAATCCCAGGAGGGCAGCTGTTTCTGACAAGCTGGAATCACAATGTGTGGCATCAACAATCATACCACAGTCAAAGTTGCTTAGATTACTCATCTTGCCTGTACTAATGTTTGGTTGAACAACATCTAAAGCTCTCTACTCTATATACTCTATATATTGAGTTGCAGGCAGCCACATGATTCGCTGTTTGAATGTAACCTTCCTTGATGAGCTAAATCAGGTCTGTAGAGCTGATTGCATGACCTATGTCATTGTGTGGGATAATGTCAGGTTCCACCATGCTCAAATGGTGCCAGCATGTTTTCAGGCCCAACCACAATTTACCACCCTGTACTTACCCCCATACTCTCCTTTCCTTAACCCGATTGAGGAATTATTCTCCACATGGAGGTGGAAGGTATATGATAGGCGCCAGTCACAGGCAGCAGAGAACTGGAACGAAAGGTGGCCAAATGAGGTGTTGGCTTTAGGGATGATCAGTGAGATAGACCTGCTAGAGCGCGTGCTACGGGTGGGTGTTGCCATCGTGACCAGTGAACTGAGATAAGGCGGAGCTTTACCTAGCATGGACTTGTAGATGACCTGGAGCCAGGGGGTCTGGCGACGAATATGTAGCGAGGGCCAGCCGACTAGAGCATACAGGTCGCAGTGGTGGGTGGTATAAGGTGCTTTAGTAACAAAACGGATGGCACTGTGATAAACTGCATCCAGTTTGCTGAGTAGAGTATTGGAAGCTATTTTGTAGATGACATCGCCGAAGTCGAGGATCGGTAGGATAGTCAGTTAGAGCTGGCATAACTCAAAGGACATCTCTCTCTCTTTTCAACTCTACTTTCACAGAGGAAAGGTGTGTGTGTGTGTGTGTGCGTGCGTGCGTGCGTGTGTGTGTGTATGCTGGTGGGCGTGTGTGTGTGTGTGTGTGTGTGTGTGTGTGTGTGTGTGTGTGTGTGTGTGTGTGTGTGTGTGTGTACTGTAAAGGCTGAATCAGAGAGCTGCTATATGTGTTGCCAGGCGATGGTGACATGCGGGGACATTGTTTTTATCGCCTGAAGGCACGTCGTACACTCCGCCTGTGTGTAAGTGGGTACCTGGGTAGGCAATCATTCTGTTCCTGTTATAAATTAGATGCAGTTTTTCTTAGTCTGAATACACTTCATTGCTCTCTCTCTCTCGCTGTCTCTGTTAGTCCCTCTCTGTCTCACTCTCTCTTCCTCCCTCCATCCATCCATTCATCCATCCATCTGCAACACACACCAGAGGTTTGAAGTGAACTTGGTGAGGACAGACTTCCTACTGTAGTAATCACTGGAGGTCAAGTCATCGTTGGTATGTTATGTTTAGAGAAATAGGAGCTATTTACTGCTAGAAATGATATTCAACTTCCTGTCTTGATTAATAAGGGAATATTACTCACAGAGGGGCACTAGAGGGGCCTCCCAGTCCCTTACACACAGACCCACACATCAACTCATGTGCTAGTCTGTGTATCCTTATTATGCAGTCTTGCCACTGGGGGAGAAGAAACGTACTTACTTAGTCCTCGTCATCCTAGATGGGACATAAGGCCGCAACAATCTAAGGCCGCAACAAGCCCTGTCCCATGAGGAGGAAAGGAAAGAGGGAGGAAAATTCATATAATCTCACTCATTCACTTCAAAAATGGCTGTGCATCACAAACTGTTGTTTGAAGCTGAATGTCCAACCTATAAACTTTTATGCTTCTTTCAGTCGCTTTCCTGTGAAAAGCTGTGTGTGTGTTGTGTTTGTCTACATTTGGGGCCAGGACTAGAGCCAGTTCAACTAGTTTTTCTCAACCTGCCATCACCGATTAGGAGTTGTTTCAGACAATGAATGTAAACAGAAATACTAAGTGGAGCAGAGAGGAGAGGAAAGGAGAGCATAGAAGCTGGACTCCACAGTGCTTGAGAAATACAGTGATAGGCTGAGTCTCAAATAGAACCCTAACCCCATAGGGCTCTGCTCAAATGTAGTGCACTAAATAGGGAATAGTGGCATTTGGTGTGCTGTCTTTAGTGAGCAGCTGGGCTGTGCTGTGTGCTCTCTGCTCTGCAGTATGCAAACTAATGGAATGCTAAACGTGTTAGAGAGAGACGTCAAACAAATGGAGTCGACAGTTGCCAAGCAGTTCTGCACTGTATTCTCTGCACTGTCTCATGTGGAAAGATTGAGTGGAGGGAATAGGAAGTGAGAGATGAGGGAGGGAGAAAGCGGAGAGGAAGAGATAATAAGAAAGCGATATAAAGGCTTTTTTTTTTTTCATGATCTCCTTCTATCTCATCCCCCACAGTTTTCATCAGATAAAGGTTACTGTTGCCTAGCTGACTCGTCAGAAAAAGGGAAAGTGTCTGGGTTGTGTTTAGTTTCCTTGTTCCTTCCCTCTCTCCCTATCCTCTTCCCCTTTCTCCCTCTCTCTCCCTCTCCGTCACTGTGACCAGCTGCGATCCCAGAGGAGGAGCAGTGCCGAGACCTGCTTCTTTAACCTCATCAATCCAGCCCCAGCACTGCAGGGAGCCCAGCTCAGAGAGAGAGAGAGCAGAGAAGAGCAGAGCGGAAAGCCAGAGGCATAGATAGGGTGATTTCAGTCTCTCCTCCAACAGATCAAAAGGCTGTTTGGATGGATAATACACTGGGCTTTAATACCACTAGGACAATTAAAGTGAACTACATTCCCTGTAAAGCTGCCTAACTATATGAAACGGGGTAATGAGCTCGCTAGGCCTTCATGACCCAACGCTATGGCGCTGCTGATGGGAATGAGTGCGTTGTATTTTTCCTCGTACCAACTACTACTCAAGAGTGACGTCAAAATATTTGCAGCAGGTTCATGGGGGAAGTTTGCCTCAGGAGTGATAGATAGCCTATATGTAAAACCTTCATATGCTTTGAGTGTGCAGCCTGGGAAAGGTGTTGGATTTTGGTTTAAGCAAAAACCATAGATTAGTTCAAACCAATTTTAAAGAGGCTATTGTGTGTGTGTGCACCAAATAGTTACACAGTTAATATACCAAACATTAGGAACACTAATATTGACTTGCACCCCATTTTGCCCTCAAAACAGCTTCAATTTGTCGGGGCATGGACTCTACAAGGTGTCGAAAGTGTTCCACAGGGATGCTGGCATATGTTGACTCCAATGATTCCCACAGTTGTGTCCAGTTGGCTGGATGTGCTTTGGGTGGTGGACCATTCTTGATACACACGGGAAACTGTTGAGCGTGATAAACCCAGCAGCGTTGCAGTTGTTGACACAAACCGGTGCACCTGCCATCAACTACCATACCGCATTCAAAGGCACTTCAATCTGTTGCCTTGCCCATTCACCCTCTAAATGGCCCACATACACATTGTCTCAGGGCTTAAAATCTGTCTTTAACCTGTATCCTCCCCTTCATCTACACTGATTGAAGTGGATTTAAAATGTGATATCCATAAGGAATCATAACTTTCACCTAGATTACATTTGTCAGTCTATGCCATGGAAAGAGCAGGTGTTTGTAATATTTTACAGACTCAGTGTATAAAAGCTCAATTGCAAATAAAGACAGGCAAGGCAAGTAATTACAGTCAAGAGGAAAAACTCTTATGTTTATTTTGCTATGAATTTCACATTGTGAAAAAAATCTGTCACATGTACAAAACAATGTTGTAAAAAAATGGAAATCAAATTTTACTTGGACATGAAAAAGAAATGAAAGAAAACGCACATTGATAACAGTGCTTTTAAAGATGCATCCTGTCTGAATTTTACATCATTTTGGTGAATGCCTACAGCAAGCCTGCCGGGGAGAATACACTCTCATGTGACCGAGCTGAGTCTCGATAAAGGAGGAAGAGAGAGGGGGCAAAAAGAGATATGAGAGAGGTGGAAAAAAAATGCCACTCAACAATTATGTGTAAATTGGAGGGGCAGTCATTGTTGACTGTTGCCAGGGTCATTTGTTGTTCTAAAAGGGATTATACTACGGGTGGGTCTAATCCTGAATGCTGATTGATTAAAACCGCATTCCAGACAGTGTCTATTCCACAAATTACCACGTATAAACCTTGCTGTCTGTCTCTCCGACATTTGCAACATTGTTTCAATATTCAAATTCGATCTCCTCTAATGAATGAGTCAGGACGAGACAGACAGGCAGGCAGCGTTTCTCAGCCAGTCAAAATCATGAATCAGCTGGCATAATTTTTGGCATATGTGCAAAAAAATGTCAATTGAAAAAAGGTTAAACTAAACTCAGCTAATCAGTCTTTCCAGCTTCAGGTTGAAGTGATTGTGTTACTGTAGCTGTATTGTTGGCTAGGTACTCTGAACAACAGTGTCCTGATGATATGCCAGGCGAAATCGTGCCTCATTAACTTATTGTTATGGATGTATCCAAATAAATGTCACTAGAAAACAGCTTAAACAAATGTAAATGCTACTTTGCTGTTATTCTGGCTGCACTTTTTGACATGACTGTAAATTACCCGTAGTTGGCTAGCTAACAAGCAAGGGGTAAGAACGTTGCCAGCCAGTATGGCAATGGAACATTTAGAACGAACAATGGGGGTCTCTAGCAACCATAGATTTGTGTCGGGACTATATCTTGTGGAAGGATTAAATAGTATGAATAAATTAATCAAAATTTTAAAAAATTATGAAAATGTGTCAATCATTATTTGAATATGTTGGTAACCTGTTGTATAAAAGTGATAATGCCCTCCAAGCCGGGGTTTGGAGGATATATTGTCCCGTTTTGCCGGCCCTTGACTTCATCAAGGGCCTAACAACACCCATGCCAATTTATCCTCCAAACCCCGGCTTCTCGGGCATGATCACTTAAGTAACCCGCTTGTCTGATTTGTGAGGCCAGTTGGGCAGTGTTCTGTGAACGGGTTGGTTAGGGGGTTGACATCAAGGTGCTAATGAGTCTCCATAGAATTCCTCAAATGATTCCTGCTTTTGTAGGCCTGGGAGGTGGGCTATGAAGTGGGTAGCTCACACAATCAAACAGGAATGTGGAATGTTGCCCGTTTAGTTCTTAGGGGTTGAGGCGATTCACTGAATACAACCATTATACATCCTGGGAAAATCTATACAACTGTTAGCTTTTTTGTTGACATACATAATGATTTCATTGATGCTAAACTGTATATGTCAATGTTTTGGCCACCTAGACAGATAAACAGACAAAAAGTCCAGAATTCCCTTTTTTGGTCTTAGGATCTCTCCCCTGTCATATTTCTTCCCATACATCAGTGACACTATTGTGAAAAGCACTGCGGTGTCCGCCTGCCCTTATCAACACCAACACACCAAGATTACAGGATTCAACGAACCCATCCGCTTCCTCATCTCCCTCATTTTCACACTACACTAAACGGGAAGTATTCTGACTTGAGATCTACATGCTCAAATTGTCATGCAAGTCTCCCGTTGATATTAATAAATTATTTACAAGAAAGTCTGATTTACATACACTCATCTCAAGTCAGAATATTTCATATTTGAGTGTGGGACTTAAAGGGCCCAGGGACCTAGTGAGGGGACCTAGAGTAACGAACCCCTGAAGGGGTTGAGCCCAGGGTAGATGTGACACAGTCAGTCCCCCAGCTGTTCCAAGGACAGCTGCCACCTTCACATTCCTCACATAACTACACGGGGCCTGGCTAGCGGTGTCAGGGTCACAGGGTGTGTGTTTGTGTGTCACTGTGCTGATGTTCCTCACAGTTACTGCACGCCTCTGCCGCTAGCTTCGAACACATACAAATTCTCACAGCCTGCTTGCTTTTGTCGTTAACATTGTTGTTGTTGTTTTTCCTCTAGCAGTGTCTCTGTTGACACAACAACAAGGCCATTTGGTGTAGCGCTTTAGGCCCCAGTTTGACCAGTCAGTTAGTTACATTTAATCAAATGAAGCAGATATGCCTCATAGAAGTCAACATTAATATGTGAGATATTACACTACCCACTTGCACTCTGGGTAATCTGAGCGACGTCCATCCTACCCATGTCCATCCTTACTCTGACCCCTAACCCCTGACCTCTTAACCTCTGATCTGTACACCTCACTGGCCAAATGGTTGGAGGTGTTCATACAACCCCCCACCCCACTTTAAAAAGATAAGGTTCCACATTGGGAGAAACTCTGCAAAAAAAGCAGCCCAAATGAGAGAAAAAAATAGAGCAGCTTTAACTTGGGCCATGCATGATATACCCCGTTAAACGATAAACATTCATTCACATACTAATGTATGAATGCAGGCAGAGAAACAATATATAGGATTAAGCATTATTTTACATAAACAAATCAAGTAAAGTCATTTTCTTATAAATGAAGACTTCTGAAACATAATACATTGCAGCAAGATCAGAAAATTGATATTTTCAGTTTCAGTTTGGGTAAGCAAATTGACAAGATTCTCTTGACCAGAGAATTTCATGACAAACGTATCAAGTCACCATGACCATAGATGTTTTGAAGAATTCAGTATCACCGTTTAGGCAAAGCGGAAGATCAATCCATCAGTACTCCAACAAAACAATACTTCTCATTGGAATAACATCAGAACAATCCGTAAATAGTGTCCAAGGCTAAACAGTATTTTGTGTAGTACTACTGAGCTTGAATGAGCATTTTCTTCAGTTCTGTGTTGCATTGTCCTTTACTGTTCTTGGATTTGTGTTATTTTGCATGGGGAGAGTATAATAGCCTACAGCCAAAATGGGCTTCCTTTGGGGTTCCTCACATCAATATTCATGTCACCCCCTCCGCCAACCCCCCTCTCAGGCTCAGCTGGTGCTGGCACCTAAAGTCCCCAGGACACGTAGTGACAGCTAGAGCCAGGTCTCACACAAAACTGCCAAACAGGAACTCCCAACGCCCATTACAATGTTTTAAACCCCAAACGCCCACTAGGTGATGGGGACGGGAAGAGAAAGGGTTCTCTCTCTCTTTTTCTCTCTCCTCTCTCCTCTTCTTTGGCTAGGGCAGAAGGACTGGTGGCCAATAGAGCAATATAATCTCTCCCAGATGGAACGCAATGAGTCTAATGTATCAGATACACAACGGAGGCAACTAACAGAACGGAAGAGTAAAGAGTGGAGGGGAGGAGAGAGAGGGGATGTTGTTGTTCCTTCATTGTGCATATCCTGGATCAGTTTGTGGATCAGCTGGTTATAAACAAGCTGAAGAGTTTTGTCTATGTCCCGTTCTCTGGTCTGGTCACACACATGCTGATCACTGACTCTCCATCACGCACATGTTGATCACTGACTCTCCACTCTCCTCTCTCCATATGTATCCTATGTCCAGCCAGGTATTCTTCATGCCATTATATTAAAGTCCCTGTGCAGAGGGCGTGTTTTTTCCCGTTTTTTTCCCCCGTTTCATTTCACAGAATTATCAGAGTGAGAAGCGCAACGACATAGCAATACGACAAAGTCTTTCATGATTGGATGGAAAGAAATGCTGTGTGAGTGTGTGACTGACTGGTATGTTGATGGTTATTTTATGAAAGGCTGCGAAGCAACGGCGTCATTTGCCAATAGTACACTGGGATTAAGGGGTTGTTGTTATTTTACAGCACAAGCAGCAGTTTGTTGAGCGTGTTTGCATGAACAATATCCAAACCTCCCTCTCAGAAACGACATGACATCATTGACATTGTGACATCATTCTGTGTACAAGGACCTCCCAGGAGCATTGATGCTTCTTTAAACATCTGTGTACTCACAGCATCATCAGGATGGATCAAGGTGTTTTTTCACACTCACACCATGGTTCAGGTCTATTTATGGATTATTTTTTTTATTATTATTTTTTTTTTGCACAGACAGGAAGTTCCAATCCAGTGGATGATGCAAAACAGGGAAATCTAAGGAAAAATAAGAGAGAGAAAAAAAGCATTAGACAAAGAACACGACAGAGGACTTGTGTGAATGAAAAGCAGGAACGCAAACAGTGTTTAAGAGGTCATGGGAAGTATCTCTCCTTCATGCCGGGAAAAAAGGCTAAATAAAATGAACACACACTAGTAAGAGTCACTAGTTCAGGGATGGAAAAATCACTCAGATAGGCTCCAGATCCTATCTTCACTATTTTACCATAACCCCTCATTCATTTTTTTTCTCCCCTCAGCAAAAACAAAACAGACACTGCCTGCCCTGGCCTGGCATTTGCACCTGTTTCTCTACAGACGTGTGTCAGCGATATCAAGTATTAAAGCTAAAAGGCTAATTCTCTCCTCTGTGAACGTCCTCTGTGAACGTTATCCACTTTCCTCCCATTTCTTCCCCCAAAACAGTTAGGCTTTTATTTTTTTAGCATTCCCCCAACTCTAAATCCAGCTAGATATTTCACATCTGTCCAACTTTGGTTCTGCATCTCATTCTGACCTTTTTGTTTTAAAAGCGCATATCTTTATTTTTCCAGCATTACGCCACCGATGATTTATAGCCTAGGGAACACCCCATATCAATTTGAAAGATCCGTCTGTCTCGCCTTCTTCCCTGTGGCCCTAACTAGAGGGCCGAGGGGGGAAGCCGGTCTTACAAATGACTGTGGTATCTAGAGGACACACACACACAGGCGCACACAAGCACACACACGTGCACACATGTGCACACAGGCACACACATAACAGTAGCCCCCTCGTACATCCAGTGCAAGCAGCCAACTCTTCCTCCCAGAAGAGGTTTCTCATTTAGGCTTGGAGAAGCTCTAGGTATTCTAGCCTAGCGATGGGCAGATCTGCCTGGATGTCATAGCATAGCGAAGGAGGAATAACAATAAGCAAACATCTGTATCCTCTCCAACGCATCAGTGGAATGAGCAATCTGACTGATAAAATAAACCTAATTTGAGATTTTTTGGGGGGGTTCTATAAACTGGAGTTCGCTAGTCTTTACCAACCTTGGAAGTTATGAAATAGAATGATAACACATTTGATTTTATCAGTATTGGCACTCTTGCGAGACTAAAGCAGATCTCTGAATAAAAACATGGATTTGCTTGAAACCAGATTCCTTTGGGGCTTTAACCAGCAGGAAGGAATATACCTAAGAAAGGGAAGGGAGGAAGAGAGAGGGGAAAGTAAAGTTGAGTCCCTGTGAAAAGTGTTGAGTAGAGACCCTTCTCTCCTCTCTTCTTCCCCCTCTCCTCCCCTCCCACTATTTGGTAGACAGTAATATATCACTGTCACTGTGTCTCTGTGCAGTCAACACTTACACTACCTCAGTGACTAACTGCCATCTGAAATAATTGTACAACCAAAATCAGTCGTTTTGCATTGGTCTAGAGAGGTTTAAAGCCTTCACTACAGTCTCTGTTTCAGAGATGAGTCACTGAAGAAAAAGGGCCCCTTCTAAGTCAGGGAGCATTTCATCCAAGGAGAGCAGAGCAGAGAGGAGAGGCATATCAGAATCCCAGACAGAGCAGTGAGGCTGCTCCTAGCCGCTCCCTGGCATTACCAAACAGGAGACTGGAGCATGCTGGACAGCTGCAGCCCAATCATACTTCTCCTCTCCTCTCCATCTCTCCATCTCTCTCTCTCTCTCTCTCTCTCTGTCTCGCTATCTATCTCTCTCTTTCTCTGTCCCTCTCTCTTGGTCTCTCACTCACTCTCTCTCTCTCTCTCTCTCTCACTCTTTCCTGTTTCTCTCGCCCTCTCTTTGGCTCCCATCTCTTATGAGCTGAGAGCACGCAGCCATTTCACAAAAGGTTTGCGAAATAAGTTCTACCAAATGTGTGTGTGCATGCACGTGTGTGCACGACTGCCTGTTTGCGTGTGTGCATGTCTGCCTTTATGCATTCGTGTATGAGTGTGAAAGTGAGTCGGACTATGACACCAGGGTCTCCAGTGTTCAGAATGAGCAGGGTTGCCAATGGTCTATGCACTACATCCGTCTGGCCTGCTTATCGTCACTGAGGCCGAGAGAGGTTACTATGTAGGCCAACAGTGAACACTCACCTCCAGGTTAGGCACTTTTATTTGTCAGGGCATGGTGTATGGTGTATGTGTATGTGTATGTGTGTGCGTGCGGGCTGTGTGTTTTTCCTCATCTGTATGGCTGTGCAGCCGTGTTTTCTCTAAAAGACAGGCGCCAAAGCTTTACTCCTTCCCCACTCCTTTCTACGACCACCCTGTGTCTTCTCATCTCAGTAACCCCAGACAGCGACTGAAGAGCAGCAGTCTGCCTCCCTCCCTATCTCCCTCCCTCACCCCCCTCTCTCTCCATCCATCCATCCATCCATCCCTCCCTCCCTCCCTCCCTCCCTCTCTCTCTCTCCCTCCCACCCACCCAGCAACACACCATAAACTCATAAAAAGGAGGCGATTGAGAGTGGATTAGCCCCAGCAGGCTGTGGTCGCCTGCCTGCCTGCCTGCCTGCATGTAGATTGTTTAATTGGCCTCCCCTCCGCTCACTCCCCTCAGACAAATTTCCCCCACAGGGACAATAAAAGTATTCTATTCTGTTTCAATTACCCCTCTGTCCCTCCTCCCTCACCCCAACCCTGCGGCCTCAAAACTCACTTAACCTACCCATACGAACCCCTATCCTCTATTCTAGCCCTCCCACCCCTCTCTCTACATGGTCCCCCACGCACACGCACAAACACAAAGGGATGTCCAGCTATGGTGAAATATGTGGTGGGATGCATTTAGTTTATCCCTGTATCTGTGGTTTTCCGTGGTATCGACAGACACAACCACTCAAAACACACTCAGTACTCAGACAATGGAGGCTGTGTGAAGATGTTGCTTATTCAAAAACAATACACTTTAGTCTACCATCCTCCTCTTCTCTCCTTTCCCAATGGGCATCTCATTCTCTCTCTCCATCTCCTCAGTAGCCAGACATAGCAAATCCAGCTTTGCCGCTGAATCACTGAGCAATCACCTACTGGCATCATGGGAGAGATCTGTGTCTGTCATGGAGTAGATTCTCCTGAAATGTAACTGTACATACATATCATGTCAAACATACATACTGTATGTGGAAAATATGTCTATCCATTACATGCTGTATTTGTGTTGGCTCTGCCTACACATTATTTTAGTAGTGCCAGACAGAGAGTCAGCAAGCCACACATACTGTCTGCTCGGGGCTGAAAACCAGACGACAAGACTAGGAAATAAATAAAGAAGTCAAATAGCAGCGGCTGCTTGGTTAGTATTCAAAGCATGCAGTTCAGCTATGGCCAAATTCTCGTGGCAATATAATTAGTCTATCAATAGTCAATTTGTCCTTGATTCAATCAGGATATTTGTCCTTGTCCTTGTCAAAGAGAGACGGCTACTGAATGAAAACAGCTGGGAATTGAAGTTACAGTATGTGAATGTTCCAAAACACAGCCCTAATAGATATATGACTGAGTGTGTTTATAATAAAAACTGACAACAAGAAACTCATGCACTCAGCTCGGCTTTGAAACTCTCCAGTTTGGACTCTCCAGAATATCACTTATACATTATACATTCCATCTCTCTCCCCCACAGTAACAAACAGACAACAACACAGAGAGCGAGAGAGATAGAGAGACTTATCTCCATACCTCATGGGAGGGGGGTTGGATGGAGGTGTCAGGCTATCCCAGGATCCCTTGCAGCTCAGGCAGGGAGATGTTTCCAGGTGCTGACGAAGGCTGTTGGGATGAGGGAGTAGGGTACGGTAGTTATGCTGTTCCACGCGTCCAGCGTCGGATCATAACAGTCCAGAGTCTTACACCGCTGCGTGCCAAAGTAGCCCCCCACCACGTACAGTTTGTTACCTGACGCCACGGCCTGGCAGCTCATTCTCTTGGCTGTCACGTCTCCCACTTTAGTCCACTGGTACGTGTCGCTGCTGAACTTATAGGCCGAACACGCTGAGAACTCTGTGTCCCCACCCATCACAAATATCTGGTTTCCAAGGACAGCAGCAGCGGTGTAGCGCCAGGGCTGTGGGCAGGAGGCGGGCACCGTCCAGCGGTTCTCCTGCGGGTCATAGCACTGCACCTTGGGTAGTTTGTCGTGGGTGACGCTGGTGCCTCCGAAGGCAAAGAGTTTCAGCTTTACGCTGACCACCGCTGCGTTGCTCACACCCTCCCTCAGCGGCGCCACCATGGTCCATTTATTGGCCCCCGGGTCGAACTGCTCCACCTGTTTCAGGGACACTGAGGGCGAGGCGGGGAGGCAGCCAGTGCCGGCCGTGTGTCCTCCAACTACGTAGAGGCAGTGTTTCAGCTCGGCCGAGCCGTGGCCAAAGCGAGCGATGAGCATGGGCGCCGCCTTGGACCACTCCTCGTGCAAGGTGTCGTAGACCCACACGTCTTTGGACACACCGTTCTCTGAGCCCCTCCCGCCAGTCACATAGACATTACAGCCGATGGCGCAGGCGCTGAACTCCTTCCTGGGGCTGGGGATGTCTGCCTTGGGGATGATCTCCTTGGCCTTCTGGTCCACCAGGTACAGCTTGTCACACATAAAGGTCTGTCCTCCCAGCAGGAACAGGG
This sequence comes from Oncorhynchus clarkii lewisi, assembly GCF_045791955.1. Taxonomy (NCBI): domain Eukaryota; kingdom Metazoa; phylum Chordata; class Actinopteri; order Salmoniformes; family Salmonidae; genus Oncorhynchus; species Oncorhynchus clarkii. The sequence goes on along the minus strand of NC_092175.1, from coordinate 12,379,980 downwards.
CGTGGCTGGTCTTCCTGGGCCGGGCGCAGGGGCTTTTCACCACACCATCGTTCTGAAGGATCTTCAGCTTGCAGTGGATAGCCTCGTCCACCAGCTCCTTGCTCTTCAACTGGTCATTGATCAGCTCCTCTGTGGACACATTCTCCATGAGGAAGATGGCAGGGAGTAGAGCCAGGCGGACGGTCTGCAGCAGCTCAGGCAGGTTGCAGTGCCTCCTCTCCAAGTCGTAGTTGACCCAGTTGAGGGCAGCCTCGTAGACCAGCCTCTCATCCTCTGTCTCCAGCTCTTCGTGGGACAGGAGCTGCACCACCATGTCTTTGGGAAGCTGGAGGAAATCCTCTGTCTTGCAGATGGTGGGGAAGTTGCTGAGGCACATGCCCCAGGAGAGCTCAGACAGCTTCGTACACTGGTGGGCGTCGGAAAGCAGCAGCATGCCCAGGCAGTTGGACGGGTGCAGGTTCCTCTCCAGGAACTCGGCGCAGGCGTCCCGAATGTCCTGGAACTCCAGCATGTCCCCGGCCTCAAGGAGGGACTCTGCATTCTCCTCATTGATGACAACCCGGGACGTGTAAGCATAGTCTAATAAGAGCTCCAGGACCTCCGGGTGGATGGAGTCCCTGAAGTCCACCTCGCTGGCCTGGCTCTCCTTCAGCCCGCCAGAGAACATGGCCTGTCAGAGAACAAAGAGGATCGGAAACCAAGAGCGTTAGCTAATTAGTTCGTAAACCTTTTAGCCCAGCTAGTGTTAGCATTGTGGATAAACATGCATGTTTTCTTATGGGAAATGCTAACGGTTCCCTCTCTTGGTAATAAGTGTCTTTACCTCAAAGTAGCGGCTGCAGGCAGCCAGCACAGCACGGTGGCAGGGGAAGGAGCGACTCCCGGCATGGAGGAGGACGTCGGTGAAGAGACGCTGCTGCCGCAGCGTGTTCAGGTGCATGAGGACGCTGTCGGCATACGATGACTTGTGGAACAGGTAGATGTTCATGGAGCCGGTGCTGGCACGCGACTTGCGGTTCTCGTGGACACAGACAGACATTTTCATTGAATCCTGGGAAAGAGAAGAAAAAACAGAAATTGGATTTAGAATACATAACGTATCATAACAAAGTAAAACACACAGCCATTGGCATGAGTGATTCACAAAATGAAAACCAGTAGCCCATATATACCCAATAATATGGAAACAGAAACATGCATGATAAGATATTCAAAGCATGGGGACATAGAGACTTTGAACTGTAGATTTTTTTGACCAGAAAACCAGAATATAAATGAAAGCTAGTCCAAGCTAAACCCTGTTAGAGTGCATAACTCATCTCTACACAGTCCTAGGGAAGAGTACCGAGTCACCATCTCAGTCTCAGGGTGCTTCCCAATTGGCACCCTTATACCTTATATATATGGGCCCTTGTCAAAAGAATGCACTATATAGGGAATAGAGTGCCATTTGGGATGCAGCCTCAGTCACATTTTGATTCCGGGGACAGGTGTCTGATGTGATCAATATCAGCAGGGTCTCTCACTGGGCTAGGACAGGCTGGTCTCATAGACAAGACTTAACATAGTAAACAAAAATCCAGAACACTCAAATACATTTGGTATCGTTACATAAGACAGAAGGTTACTTAAGGGAAAAATGAAATGAGGGTGGTGGGTCAGGGTGGATGGGTAGCTGAATAAAGCGAACGTCTAGCAACCCAAAGGTTGCGTGTTCGAATATCATTACTGACAACATCAGCAACATTGCAACAACTTACTACTTTTTACATAATTTGCAAGGGTTGGCTAGGGGGAGAAAACTTTCAAAAGTAAACAGCAAGGCATGTACACCCCTAGAGTTCCTTAAGGAACAGATGCTAGCCAATGGTTTACATTTGCACCTTCGGTTAGTTGAGGGGTTCTTGGAGGAACCTTTTTGGTTCAATGTAGCACTGGGTTCCTGGAGGAACACTGGAGTGGAAGCGTGGATTAGTAGGAGTGTGGCTTTTTTTGGTGCCCCGTTAGAGTAAATGTCAGTCCTGTTCATCTGTTCTGTTGTATTGTCATCACATGTTAAAGCTGATCTAAAATCAAAAATGGCTCAAGTGATTCCATACATTGAAACTATACTGAACAAAAATGTAAACGCAACATGTAAAGTTTAAAAATCCCAGAAATGTTCCATACCCACATATATTAGACTGTGTGCATCCACTGCACACTCCATCGTGTTGATCATGATGGTGATCTAGTCAAAAAAAAAGCTTACTTCTCTAAAATGTGTGAGCACTAAATTTGTTTATATCCCATTTCTCCTTTGCCAAGATAATACATCCACCTGACAGGTGTAGCATATCAATAAGCTAATTAAACAGCATGATCTTTACACAGGTGTACCTTGTGATGGGGACAATGAAAGGTCCACTTTAAAATGTGCAGTTTTGTCACACAACACAATGCCACAGATGTCTCAAGTTGAGGGAGCATGCAATTGGCTGGATGCTTGGATGCCAAGCGTCACGTCTGGTGAAAAAACCTGGCACCATCTTTACGGTGAAGCATGGTGGTGGCAGCATCATGCTGTGGGCATGTTTTTAAGCAGCAGGGACTGGGAGACTAGTCAGTATCGAGGGAAAGATTAACGGAGCAAAGTACAGTGAGGTCCTTGATGAAATCCTGCACCAGAGCACTCAGGACCTCAGACTGGGGCGAAGGTTCACCTTCCAACAACGACCCTAAGCACACAGCCAAGACAACGCAAGATTGACTTCGGGACAAGTCTCTGAATGTCCTTGAGAGGCCCAGCCAGAGCCCAGAATTGAACTCTTTCAAAAATCGCTGGAGACCTGAAAATAGCAGTGACACTCCCCATCCAACCTGATAGAGCTTGAGATGATCTGCAGAGAAGAATGGGAGAAACTCCCCAGATGCAGGTGTACTAAGCTTGTAGCGTCAAATTCCAAGAGGACTCGAGGTGGTTATCACTGCCAAAGGTGCTTTGACAAAGTACTGAGTAAAGGGTCTGAATACTTACGTAATGTGATTTTTTGGGGGGCACATTTCTAAAAACCTGTTTTTGCTTTGTCATTTTGGGGTATTGTGTGTGTAGAAAAAATGATTGAATCCATTTCAGAATAAGGCTGTAACGTAACAACATTTGGAAAAAGTCAAGGGGTCTGAATACTTTCTGAATGCACCGTATGCCCTTCTTTGGAGTTTGACGTCACAGATGTGAGTTTTATGGAAGAAGGCACAAAATGTCACTGTCTTCCGTTGATAGATACAGACAGGTGCAGAAGATGGCCAGTAGCGATAAAAGACTGGAAATACGAACAAAACATCACTACAGCCAATCTTGCAAATCGATGTGTTTAGTAAGCACTTAATTGATGATGACTATGAAAGAGATATACAATCAGAAACGATGGTAACAAAACACAGAAGAAAATTCAAAGACAGAGCTGTACCTTCTGCATTCCCATGGATTGGATCTGTCGCCGTGCCAAAATACAGAGGCGCTTTTGAGAAGAGAAAGCGTCAAAGAGAGCGTGCGGAAGTTTGTAGTCTAGTCATCGCAGTTCGAGTTGATCTTATAGTGTTGTAGTATAGGCGCTGTACTGGTTAGCATATGTTGAGGAGATAATACACAGTAATTGTGTCACCTTACATCGTAATAGAAAGTACATTTTGTCATGTCATATTGCAGAATGGACAGAATAAAAATGAAAGGTGTTGTTGCATTTTAAAACCTTTTACTACAGTGGGCTTAATCAGGGTCACACAGAATGTTTATTGGTAGTCTTAAACAAATCTACTTTGAAACAAAAGCACACACCTTACACACATGGTTGTGGCCTTTAAAAAAAACACCTGCATCATGTCAGATGTAGAGTTGAAATGTATTACAGTGAGTACTTGCATCCCAATATTACACTTTATATACATCACAGAAGATGTAATATGTGAAATATAACAAAACTGTTTGACATGGATCGCAGCCGGCCGCGACTGGGAGACACATGGAGCGGGGCAAAATTGGCCCAGGGTCGTACTGGTTAGGAGAGGGTTTGGCCGGCAGGGATGTCCTTGTCCCATCGTGCACTAGGGACTCTTGTGGCGATCCGGGTGCAGTGCACGCTGACACGGTCGCCAGGTGTACGGTGTTTCCTCCAACACATTGGTTTGGCTGGCTTCCGGGTTAAGTGGGCATTGTGTCAAGAAGCAGTGCGGCTTGGTTGGGTTGTGTTTCGGAGGACGCACGGTTCTCGATCTTCGCCTCTCGCGAGTCTGTACGGGAGTTGCAGCGATGAGACAAGACTGTACCTACCAATTGGATACCACAAAATTGTGGAGAAAAGGGGGTAAAAAAAATGTAAAATGAAAATAATTAAAATAAAATAAAAAATCATAATTCATATTTATGTAAAATAAATTTAAAAAATAATGAAAATCCACAGTTTCTATGTCAAACTGTTTTTTAAATTATATTTTATATATTTAAAAAAAAAGTGTATTTTCTAAGTAAAATAAAAAAAGTAAAATTAAAATAATGAAAATAATAAACATTTTTTGTTGAAAATACACTTTTTTAAATATATAAAATATAATACAAAAAGCTGTGACTGAAACTGCGGATTTTCATTATTATTTTTTTTTTTACATAAATATAAATTATGAAATTGTAAAACATGTGAATAAAATTCCAGCCATGAGGCCAAAGAGGGCACCTTTGGTCATTGACTGCAGGAAAGGGCAATTGACTTAGTATCAGGTTTACTATTTTTTTTCATAATAATAATCACCAACGTCTGATGTGTTGGCTAGCCATGGTTCATTTGCATGACAACATTTCATGTTTTTAACAACTGTATAGCCTTGCGGGAAATACATGGTCCTGGGAACCACCTGGGGTAGGACTATTTGGTTGCATGTAGTCTGGTCTATTGTGTATTGTAACCCCCACCTCCACCTGTCGATAGTGGCTATGAGTATCCTAACAATATAATTACTTTGAGCCCCATTGCCATAGAAAATATATTACAGATTATAAACATCTGTGGCCCTCCGGTAGTTTTCTTCCTCACTCTCAAATATTTTGTCGTCAGACATCTTTGTAGGTGGCTGTTTACTTCGTATAACTAATCTGTAATGCTAGGCTACTGTTTTCACTTCTTCCCCATTAAAGTTGAACACAGACAGTTTTGTAGCTTCAACAAATCTAAAAGAGGTGTATGAGTTCCTCAAAAGCCTGTGCTAATCCCAAAGTTGGATCAGTTACCACTTTATTACGAGTGGCGCAGCGGTCTAAGGCACTGCATCTCAGTGCAAGAGGTGTCACTACAGTCCCTGATTTGAATCCAGGCTATATCACATCCGACCGTTATTGGGAGTCCCATAGTGCGGCGCACAATTGGCCCAGCGTCGTCCGGGTTTGGCCGGGGTAGGCGGTCATTGTAAATAAGAATTTGTTCTTAACTGACTTGCCTAGTTAAATAAAGGTTAAATAAAATATTAGCAATGTTAATATTAATATTATATTTAAGAATATGTCATATGCATAAATATTCAAGGCCATTTTTATTTGCAGTGTACAAATTTAACACGATGAACGGAATGACATTAATGCCAACGGGTGGCCAAAATGAACTATCTGAAAGCCACACCTTCAAAAAACTGCGCCTCCAATCTGATATCCAATCAACAAGATATTATTAAAAAGGTTCAAAATTGAACCCCTCCCTCACAAAAAAAAGATCCCAGTTTGAACCTTTACACAGGGGTTCCTCAAACACCCTTTTCAGAAGGGTTTCCTCAAAGATTCTGCCAGTGTGGCAACACAAAAGGTTCTTCCAGGCACCTTTACTTCTAAGAGTGTAGGCTATATCCTTTAAATGTTCAATCGCTGCAGGAAAAATTAACCCTGTCACCGGGCAAGATGTCAACAATACCCGTCTGGGTAAACTGCCACCATATGCTCATCTGCAGTGTATATTAAATATAATCTGTCCTAATTGTCATGTAACCGATATAATCAGCGCGGTCCCCAACCGGGTGTCACCATCTCTGCACGAGAGGTTAATTGTGTTTAAGCCCAACGCTCAATGGGACTAAAATTGAGGTCCTACCGAATTTAACCAAATTAGAAACATAAATGACACATCAGCAGCTATGTTGGAGCCATATCGCACCTGGTGCCCCGATTAATACGGTTACACCGGGAGCAGCTGTAATAGGGCACGCGGAGAGACCTCTTAGAACAGACCGGGTGAAATCAATGATAAGAGAACACAATATAAAGGGTATCCTAAAATGCAAGAGTTACATTCGCAAGAGATGATTTCTTCTGTTTACAAATAGCCAATAGCCTCATTTGGTGTGTTGTCTAGATGGGACTGGCATGAAGACGAGCAATCAAATATTGTATTTAAACGACATAGCCTGCATAGTCTAAAACTCCTCATAGCCTACCTATATGCCCTAACAATAGCACATTTTATATGATCACAATCCTTGCTTTGTCTTGCTTCTCTCCTTGAGTTAGGCTAGAATACATGCAGCCTAGAATAATAACATGATAATGCAAACGTTAAACAAAATAAAGTTCCCTATGAATATTGCCCTCTAAACTGTGTTATAATTTGGCATCTGATCTCATATAGACCTATGTATGATGAATTGCTTTAAATATTTTGCTGCAAAATGCATTAAAACAACGTGTCTTTAGGCTATGTCCATAAATTACGCGTTTCCCCAAAATAAGGCACAATAATGATGGAGCTTCTCCATGAATTCTGAAGTCCACGACGCCACATCTCAATAGATAATGAGAGAATGAGAATGCTCAGCTACTCCATGCATGGATATAAATCATAACAATAATGACAATTAGCAATTCTCTAATGTGGAAAATACAAGTAGGCTTTGTGCCGTACATACCTCCTTAGGTGGGAGTTCAATTTTGTCCGCTTTATCCCTCGAACATGCCACTGCTGTAAAAGTAGCCACGATGCTGGTTCAAGCAAGCCACTTGTGCTTGTGAGTATGCGCGTCTTGTGTTCCTCCGTGCGGAATAGCTATATTTGGGGAGGACCTGGACACTATTTCTATCCCTATAGAAATGTCAATGGACTCGAATCATCCAAATGTTTAGTTCAGTGATTAGATCTCCAGTTCTAAATTCAGCGTTCTGTCCAGGTTAAAATAAGGACCAATAAATACAAAATAAGGAAAAGGATTTGCGCTAGCAGCCTGACTCCAGACTTGCGTCTGATCCTATAGTAGTTCTGTCGCTAGCTAGTGCCTGTCGGTGGAGTCGGGTCTTCCCTAGGTAAAGTCAATGGGGTGTGTTTATAGTGAGAAACGGGGAGGACCGTCCCCGTGTCGAAGAAGCGAGTGGGAGGGGTATGCAAAATAGCCTAGTGTTGTGGTGAGAACCAAGCAGCAACAGAGGTAGAGGCGATGGATTGAGAACGCAAGACCTGAAGATTGGGCCCTCTGTTGATCAGATGGCAAGGTGGAGGTAATAAAACAGTAAACTAGTGTGAAAGCCAGGGAGAGAGCACAACTGCCGACTCACATCCAAGAGTGTGAATATTTACTCATCTGCAGAACTTTATTACAAACGGAAGTTTGACAAACGAATTGGATCGTAATCCATGAGTAGGGCTATACTAGCACTTCTCGTGGCTCCAATTGTAAGCATTGGCTCATTCCACATCCAACGCTGAACCAAAGCTCTTTCTTAACCTTTATAAGACTTGTTTGAGATACGTTTTTAGAAACATTTGGAGCTTAACCTTCATATCAGCAAGAAATAATTTTCAAAAAAACAAAACGTGTTGTAACTGAAAAATACTTTTGGTTGCTGTTAAAGCAAGTTGAAACAGTGTAGAGTATGTGTATATTTAGCATTTGTGAAATGATTTGGATGTTATATGAAAGAAGAGGGCTTTATGTTTCTAGAACCATACCATAACTTAGAATCAATTCATGTTTAGATGGAGTATTTGGCTGTTTTGGCTTCCAGGACCTGTTTGTTTCTGAACATAACAAGTAAGGTCCTTGGATGTTAAGGGTCGGCTCACCTACACTCCTTAACAGTTCATTCTTGGGACAGGCCTATACACTCTGTAATGTAGGCTTTTATGTGCTCATATTTTTTGCATCGTATTCTACTGGATAAAATGCACCAGATATTATTTACATGAGGCTTCATTTGAATTCCAGGAAGTCCATTTCCATACATTTTTTATAACTTCCTCATGGAGTATTGATGCGTTTCATCATCAGCATTTTGTATGCAGGGACTAGTGGCTTGTGCCATCATACATTCCTAATAGCCACTCCAGCACAGGTGTAATCTCAGTTAACCCAGAATTGAAGTCTTGTGTAATTGGTCAGCTCCTCAATTTAACACACTGAATCTGTCCTTGAAAGATTAGCACAGGCGTGGGATTGCAAATATTCACCTGCACTTTGCTATGTTGATCTTTGGTTGGGTTGCCCATAGCAGCAAATATAAAATAATGGCAAGAATTCCATACGGATAAATTTAATTACCATAGGCACATATCAAAGGTGTACACGGTGAGGACGATAAGAATAACGCTTTTTTTCATATAGGCCTCTCTTTGACTGAATGCACTCCATACCTGTGCATAGCCACAGAAGGTGGTTTGGGGTGGGTAAGTGTCCCATGAAAATCTCACTCTTAAAAGCTTATAATCTGTTAACTCCCAACTAATGTTGTTGACTTGTCCTATATTTGTATTTGTGGCCAAAGCATAAATTAGAAAAGAAACTCTTCAAAAACCCCACCTCAAACTTGTATCTCAAACAGATGTTAAAAATAATGCTGCTATTTCCTCATAAATAATGAACATCATGTTTTTGTAGAGACATCTCATTGGCTGAGCTGGCCAATCAGCTGTTTACTTGTCATTCATATTTTTTATGGACCAGTATACACCTACACCAATAAGTATTATGTAGAGTTAGGGGTTCAGCCAAACTCTTTCTCTTTTGCAAAGGTAGCAACAGTCAAAATAGTCAGTATGCTGGCAGAGCTTAAATGCTCCAAAGCCACAGGCCAGGATAATATTCCTGCAAGGTTCCTAATAGATTCTGCTGAGCAAATTGGCCCTTGTATTAAGCATATTGTTAATCTCTCTCTTGAACAAGACACCTTTCCCAGGGACATGAAACAAGCTAAAGTTATACCTCTGTATAAGAAGGGGATAAAATCTGACCCTGGGAATTATAGGCCTGTATTTATCCTCTGTGTAACATCAAAGATCATGGAGAGAATTGTACATGAGCAAATGTATGAATATGTTAACAAACAGGGTCTAATGTATGATTTTCAGTCGGGTTTTAGAAAAACATACACCACTGATTCATGTCTACTTTACTTGACTGACTTCATCAGGAAAGAGATTGATGAGGGAAATCTCTGTGGTGTGGTACTGCTTGACCTACAGATTTGATACAGTTAATCACTGTCTCCTAATCTCCAAACTGGAGCCACTGGGGTTAAGCAGTATCCCTCTAGGCTGGATAAAGTCCTATTTATCAGGAAGGGAGCAAGTAGTAGAGGTTAATGGTTCACTGTTTCAGGCAAAACCAATGAGTTGTGGCGTTCCGCAGGGAAGCATGCTTGGGTCTCTGCTGTTTTTATTGTATATTAATTGATATGAAAGATGCTTGTTCTTGCCGCCTTTTTCTTTATGTGGATGACTCTACACTTCTGGTGTCTCACAAAAGTAAAACTATGTTGGAGAGTATACTTAGCACAGAGCTTACTAACATTAGCAAATGGCCTGGACATTTTATCATATTACTCCAGTGCTAGCCTCTCTACACTGGCTTCCTGTCAAAGCAAGGGCTAATTTCAAGGTTTTACTGCTAACCTACAAAGCATTACATGGGCTTGCTCCTACCTATCTCTCTGATTTGGTCCTGCCGTACATACCTACACGTACGCTACGGTCACAAGACGCAGGCCTCCTAATTGTCCCTAGAATTTCTAAGCAAACAGCTGGAGGCAGGGCTTTCTCCTATAGAGCTCCATTTTTATGGAACGGTCTGCCTACCCATGTCAGAGACGCAAACTCGGTCTCAACCTTTAAGTCTCTACTGAAGACTCATCTCTTCAGTGGGTCATATGATTGAGTGTAGTCTGGCCCAGGAGTGGGAGGGTGAACGGAAAGGCTCTGGAGCAACGAACCGCCCTTGCTGTCTCTGCCTGGCCGGTTCCCCTCTTTCTACTGGGATTCTCTGCCTCTAACCCTATTACAGGGGCTGAGTCACTGGCTTACTGGGGCTCTCTCATGCCGTCCCTGGAGGGGGTGCGTCACCTGAGTGGGTTGAGTCACTGATGTGGTATCCTGTCTGGGTTGGCGCCCCCCTTGGGTTGTGCCGTGGCGGAGGTCTTTGTGGGCTATACTCAGCCTTGTCTCAGGATGGTAAGTTGGTGGTTGAAGATATCCCTCTAGTGGTGTGGGGGCTGTGCTTTGGCAAAGTGGGTGGGGTTATATCCTTCCTGTTTGGCCCTTTCCGGGGGTGTCCTCGGAGTGGGCCACAGTGTCTCCTGACACCTCCTGTCTCAGCCTCCAGTATTTATGCTGCAGTAGTTTATGTGTCGGGGGGCTAGGGTCAGTTTGTTATATCTGGAGTACTTCTCCTGTCCTATTCGGTGTCCTGTGTGAATCTAAGTGTGCATTCTCTATCTAAGTGTGCGGACTACCTGACATGATGACTCCTTGCTGTCCCCAGTCCACCTGGCTGTGCTGCTGCTCCAGTTTCAACTGTTCTGCCTTATTATTATTCGACCATGCTGGTCATTTCTGAACATTTGAACATCTTGGCCATGTTCTGTTATAATCTCCACCCGGCACAGCCAGAAGAGGACTGGCCATCCCACATATGCTCTCTAGGACCATGGACCATGCCCCAGGAATACCTGACATGATGACTCCTTGCTGTCCCCAGTCCACCTGACTGTGCTGCTGCTCCAGTTTCAACTGTTCTGCCTTATTATTATTCGACCATGCTGGTCATTTATGAACATTTGAACATCTTGACCATGTTTTGTTATAATCTCCACCCGGCACAGCCAGAAGAGGACTGGCCACCCCACATAGCCTGGTTCCTCTCTAGGTTTCTTCCTAGGTTTTGGCCTTTCTAGGGAGTTTTTCCTAGCCACCGTGCTTCTACACCTGCATTGCTTGCTGTTTGGGGTTTTAGGCTGGGTTTCTGTACAGCACTTTGAGATATCAGCTGATGTACGAAGGGCTATATAAATAAATTTGATTTGATTTGATTTGGAGATAATAAGCTATCTCTGCACTTAGGGAAAACTGAAGCAATTATTTTTGGATCCAGACCTAAATTGTGTAGGTTGTCTGAAATCAGAGTGGAGTTAGGGGGTGAGGTGCTGACTACTAAAACCTCTGTTAGCTACTTGAGATGTATCCTTGATGGAAGCTTGGGAGGTGTGAGCATGGCCAATAAGGTGCTAGGGAAGGTTAATGCCAGGACTAAGTTTTTGGTTAGAAAGTCCAAGCTGCTTGATAAGGACTCCATGAAAGTGCTAGCTACTGCCCTCATTCAATGCCATTTTGACTATGCTAGTACTTCCTGGTTTGGGGGCTTATCTAAACTTATGAAGAGGAAGCTCCAGATAGCCCAGAATAAGATCAGGGTAGTATTGAAGGTGAGTCCACATACTCACATAGGCAGGAGCTGCTTTCAGGAACTAACTGGCTGCCTGTTGAGGCTAGTGTGTCCCAGATTAGACTAGGTTTGGTTTACAGGAGTATTTATGGTCCTGCGCCCAGATATCTAAGTGATTTCTTTCCTCGTGTTAGGGATGCACACAATCACAGCACCAGAGCAGGTGTTGCTGATGTGCGCTTATACAGGTTCAGGAGTAATGCTGGGAAAGGTACTTTTCTTGTATACTGGAGCCTCAGAGTTGCCTCTGCCTATAAAAGCAACGTCCTCTCTGGACAGCTTTAAACATAAAGTAAAAATATGTTTGATGTCCTCTGTGCCCTAAGAATAACCCCTATGATGTAACTGGAATGATGAGATTGATGTTCTTCTTTTATGTTTTTGTTTTATTATTTCACTGCTATACTGTGTTCGATTTTGTATAGCCATCTTGTCTCAAGAGGACCACAACGGAAAATAAGTCCCAGACTTTATTGTGTGTTATCCTCGGTGCTTGTTTTTTTTTTAAATGGTTGAATTAATAAACTAAACTAAACTGTTGTTGGGGTATGGCAACACCATTCAAACACAAAATAACTGCTTTAGACACCTTGCTCTTTGAAGTTTGTAGAATCGACCCTCAAGCATGAAAACAAGAACATGTCCTTGCATCAGAAATTAAAATATGAGGCGATGCAATATTCTGCAGTGTCCTAACAAATACATTTTAGACTATGTTAATGGCCATCAGAGTTCTTTCTATAAGCAAAATGAAAGACCATATAATCAGGACCATATAATCAGTATCAAAGTACAAACACCTGGGTATGCATCCAGGAGTAATGTAATATTCCAAACATATTATATTGCAAGAGGTCGATGTTGATACACTTCAATATCGTAGACACACAAAATAGAAGTTTAAGACAGTTAAATATCGTACATATCATTGAAAATATGAAATATATCAGAATTGTTCATTGTAAATAATGTTTGTTTAGCATTGGCTCTTTTAGAATAATTACATTTTTGGGGAAGGAAAACCATTTCACTCATATTGTAAATAGTTATAGATCATATTTCATAGAAATCTTGAAACACTGGACAGCTACTTTAAGTGGAATATACATTTTGCATGCCTGGGCCTTACAGCATAAATTAGTTCATATTTGTGAAATTGTACAGACACCACAGCACAATATGATTTAGATGTATATACTGTACATTACTTGGCATGCAACATTGACAACATTTAAAAAGCTTAACTGTAGAAAGATCTTGTCTGATCAAATTCTCCCAAATCAAGTTAGAAATGGTGAAATGTGGAGATTTTATTTATTTTTATTTTTTATTTAACTAGGCAAGTCAGTTAAGAACACATTCTTATTTACAATGATGGCCTACCAAAAGGTAAAAGGCCTCCTGGGGGACAGGGGCTGGGATTAAAAAATATATATTAGATATAAGTATAGGACCAAACACACATCATGACAAGAGAGACAACACACCACTACATAAAGAGAGACCTAAGACAACAACATAGCAAGGCAGCAACACATGACAACATGGTAGCAGCACAAAACATGGCACAAAAATCATTGTGCACAGACAACAGCACAAAGGGCAAGAAGGTAGACACTTATACATCACGCAAAGCAGCCACAACTGTCATTAAGAGTGTCCATGATTGAGTCTTTGAATGAAGAGATATCGATGAAGAATGAAAACCTAAATGATACGGAAACAACTTTGAAACTTCATCATCACCAATGATTTTGTGAATCACTTATTTAAATGACAACAACGCCACTTGCTGGACAAAATTCACGCTTGAGGGTTGAGCCTGCAAAGTTCAAAGAGCAAGGAGTCAACAGTCTTTATAGCTGAACATCGAGCATTCGTTTGTTTAGGCAGCCGGTAATATGTGACCATAAGAACTGTCACTGCTTCTTATGTATTTTGTCCATTTGCTTATTGTTCCCTAATTTATTTCTGTGGCAATAAGTCTTCGGTCCATCTGGTGAGAATAATTATGAAAATTAACATATCTAATCATGGTGTGTTTCTGCAGATATTCTCGACATTAGTTAGTAAGTATTTACAATAAATAGCCTCGGTATCTGACTGAGGACATTTTTAACTCTCAGGAATAACCAGAATAAATTGTTTTATGCATATATGAATTTAACAAACAATTACACTATGCGTTCACGAATACATCACATTATATATTCTTTTACGGTTTTTGCTCAATAATTTTTTTTTTTAAATGCAATGTTCTGATTTGTTAGTTAACATTTCCGCGTTGATTTTAAGCCCCGCCCTCTCCAGGCTATATTACCAAAACACACCCACTGTCTCGCCAGTTGTCAGCTGACTGGTAGTTGGCAATACAGTAGTTGTACATCATGATCGCGACGCTGAAGTTTACAGCATTATTACTTGCTGTTGTTGTCTGCCGGGCAACGCAAGATTATGGTTATAAAGATGTCGAGGAACCTACCCTGGGCGATTCTCAATATGGATCTCTCTGGCCGTTGCCTCAGAAAGTCCAAATGTCAACGGTAGCATTCAAACTCAGCGGTGTTAGTTTCCAGATAGTTGACGCGAAAGAATCGTCTTCCGGTGCGAGCTGCAGCCTTCTTCAAAATGCATATCGAAGGTAATATGTAATTGTGAATGAATAGCCGCCTACGTATTTTCAAAGACAGGCCTACTGTAATGTAAATGTTTGTTTGGCGTTGGCTCTGTTAAATTTGAAATCATTCACGTTTTAGTTAAATTGTATTAAAATACAACTTAAGTGAAAGCCTACTTCTGAAAAACGTTGTGTGCTGAATAGAGCTATAACTGTTGAATGTGTATGCACAGAAATTCCCCGTTTTTTCACATACAGTCACGTGAACTGGTTTGTTCTTCCTTCCTTGTCCTGCAGGTATGACGAATACATATTCCCCATTTCCAGAATGCAAGGGCAAAACAAAAAGAAGGCATTTGCCTCTGTGTCTGAGTTACAGGTGTGGATCACATCAGCTGACTCTGAGTGTGACAACTACCCAAGTGTGACATCTGATGAGTCATGTGAGTGCCCTGGCATGATGTTTGTCTTCCTTGTTGGTGCTCTAAGCCAGGTACCGTATTCACAAAGCATCTCGGAGTATGCTGATATAGGATCAGATTTCCCTTTTAGATCATAATGAATAGGATTATATGTACAGGGAGACCTGCTCCGAGATCAGCGCTTTTCCTCTGAATTCAGACCCAAGTTTGCAAGGTTGGGACTCTAGCAGGGTAAATACAAATAGCAGAGTCTTCACAAGTATAGTCGAGGGGCCTTCCCAGTGGGATTGAGGCCCAGGTCTCGTCATCCTACATCAGTGTTTAGGAAGGTATTGTCCCCCAGTAGACAGAGAAAGATTACCTAGAATGTCTTGGAAGATAATAGGTCAGTAGGCATAAGACCACCGGATCTTTGTTGTTAAGACACTTAGCTACTGTTTCATGAATGCACACCACTAGTACATGTGCAAGTTTGGTCTTAGCTGTGTCTTAAGGCCCCAGACTAAAAAAGAGAAACTAACATACATTTACTTACTCATCAAAGAAGAAACATCCACTTACCTAGATGGGTAACAGTGACATATGCATGCAATTTAAATCAGTGGGCATTATCAGATATATATATTTTTAAAGAACAACCATAGGATTGACAGTCTTTCTGCTGCCTGTCCACAGACGAACTCTCGGTGGACTCTCCTGTTGCTGTGCTGAAAGCACCTAAGGTGTGGGGCGCGTTGAGAGGTAGGGGTCATGGCTTTTATGCTAGACACATACTTTTTTGCTATGTTTATAGTCGTGAAAGAAGTTTGGTAACACCTGTGAGGCCTTCCTCTATTTACATACCTATATTGTTATAACGTTTCACTTGTTTTCATAACGCTTGTGCAACTTCTGTGGTTGCGTTGCATAGCATCTTGTGTCTTGACCTTGAAAGCTACAGGAAATGTTGTAATTCATACCTACGTACTGAGAGGAAAGCTTGCAAGTTAGCATTTCATTGTACTGTGTACAACACTACACTGTATCCTGTGCAGATTACAATAAACTTTGATTAGATTTGAGGCTATATACATATCCAATACGTTTACAGTGTGTTGTAAAGCATGTTTACAATCCTGTTGTGGTTGTTCTGTGATTCTGTTGATTAATCATTGTCTATGTGTCTCACTTTTTATTACCAGGTCTGGAGACTTTTAGCCAGTTGGTGTATGAGGATGAATATGGAGCAGTAAGTTGACATGAATGCCATATGAATAGAGTTTGTTAAACAAGGAGGCCTCGCTCATGCCTGAACACAAGTCACATGATGGAGGAAGTAGCCTACCTTACTGGTTTACAGTAGCTCTATTCCAAGTCATTCTAATGCATCAACGCATTTGGCAATTCAGTTCCCAGCAACTTAGCAAGCTATTTTCAATTCCACATTGTGGTTTTTGCCTCAGAAGTATTAATCAAATTGATTAAATTGTAGAAATATTTCAATGGTACTTCTATTTTTTTAATGGATAATTTTAAATTTCTTTGTTTTGTTTTTCACAGAAAAGCATCAATAGGACAGAGATCCAGGACTTTCCACGGTTTACACATCGAGGCCTCTTATTGGACAGCTCTCGTCACTTCCTGCCCATCAAAGTCATCTTAGCCAATCTGGTTAGAGGACGATACATGCGATTTCTGATTTCAGTTCACTTTGTTGTTGTTATGGTTAAATTAATTTGTATATTAATGGCATAACATTACATAACATAATGCCATCATCAACCTCATTCTCCCCTTACCCACACACAGGAAGCAATGGCGTGGAACAAATTCAATGTGTTCCACTGGCACATAGTAGATGACCCCTCCTTCCCCTACATGAGCCGTACCTTCCCACAGCTGAGCCAGCAGGTGAGTGGGTAGGCAGACGTTGTTATCAATAGCCTGGTCCCATTTAAGCTGCTATACCTACAGCTTTCACACACCTGAAAAGACCAGATGGGCAAAGGTCATACGGCAAAAAATGTAATGCTGAAAAGTATATGGTGGGAGTGTCACAAGCCTTGTGGTCTTGGTGGATCTATCACCGTATTGCTTACAACAAATCAGTCATTTCAAAGTTGTAAATGTGTAAGGGCTAGTGTAAAGGTATAAACTACTCAATGCATATCCATATGTGTATATAATGATTCCCTTTTGTGTATGACAGCTTTTGTTTTGATGTATCGTTTTTTCTGCAGGGAGCATACCACCCGTACACGCATGTGTACACGCCCTCTGACGTGAAGATGATCATTGAGTTTGCTCGTCTCAGGGGCATTCGTGTCGTCTCTGAGTTTGACACCCCTGGACACACTCAGTCATGGGGCAAAGGTGAGTGTGGGGTCACTTAGGGGTTATTTCAGATTAAAGTCCTCTGGCTGTATCAAGGGGTTAATTTCTAGGGGGTCAGGGTAGTCTTTTGTCCTTTTAGGCATGCACATTTGCATAATGTTTTTGTATGAATTGAAATGAAATATGCAGCTACCTGATATTGCATTGGTTTTATCTGCTCCTCTCTCATGCCCCCTTTCCAGGCCAGAAGGACCTACTGACCCCCTGTTACTCTGGAGCCAGCCCCTCTGGCTCGTTTGGACCGGTCAACCCTATCCTCAACACCACCTATGACTTCATGGCCATGTTCTTCAAGGAGGTCAGCACAGTGTTCCCCGATGCCTATATCCATCTAGGAGGAGACGAGGTTGACTTCAGCTGCTGGTGAGAGGCTTATAAGGACATTTTATATTCGTAATTTAGCAGACACTTTTATCCAGGGTGACTGGCAATCGGTGCATATAACAACTATGTTGAGCAGGCAGAAACAACCACATAAGTCATTGCTAGTAGACCCTAGCAGATATTTATTTCAAACGTTACTTAATCAAAGTCTAAATATTCAGCACCAACTGACCCACAGACTCCTTATCCACTACACAGGTACAGTATATGACCACAATTGTCAACAGCCATGTGACTCTGGCTTGTTTGACAGTCAATGGAAATGAAAACGGTACTGTAGGCTGTCTCCGCCAACATCAAGCACATCAATAAAAACACTACTTTCTGCCTCTGTGATCCACAGGAAGTCCAACCCAGACATCCAGAAGTTCATGGCGCAGCAAGGCTTTGGCACGGACTACAGCAAGCTGGAGTCTTTCTACATTCAGAGGTGTGTGGCTTCAGTTAGACATGGCCTTAAAGTGAAGCAAATGATAAGTAATTCGGCCAACCTAAAATAAAAAACCCACTAACTTCCGCATATTCTAAAAAATGTCCCACTCCATTGTCCAAAGATGAATTATTCATATTATCATGTGGTTATTTTCTGTCACATGATAGGCTCTTGGATATTGTCACCACTACCAACAAGGGCTACATGATCTGGCAGGAGGTGATTGACAATGGAGTTAAGGTAACGGAGCAGCAGCATTTATTAGCACAGGCAGAGAGAAAAGCAGCCTCTCTGATATTTAGAAATCAGACTCATTTTCTGAAGTGAAATTCTAATATTTCTATGATCAAAATATCTTCAGTTATCGTTGAAGTCGGAAGGTTGCATACATTAAAACTCGTTTTTCAACCACTCCACAAATTTCTTGTTAACAAACTATAGTTTTGGCAAGTCGGTTAGGACATCCTACTTTGGGCATGACACAAGTAATTTTTCCAACAATTGTTTAAAGACAGATTTATTTCTCTTATTCACTATCACAATTCCAGTGGGTCAGAATTTTACATAAACTAAATTGACTGTGCCTTTTAAACAGCTTGGAAAATGATGTCATGGCTTTAGAAGCTTCTGATAGGCTAATTGACATCATTTGAGTCAATTGTATTTCAAGGCCTACCTTCAAACTCAGTGCCTCTTTGCTTGACATTCTGGGAAAATCAAAAGAAATCAGCCAAGACCTCAGGAAAAAAAATTGTAGACCTCCACAAGTCTGGTTCATCCTTGGGAGCAATTTCCAAACGCCTGAAGGTACCACGTTCATCTGTACAAACAATAGTATGCAAGTATAAACACCATGGGACCATGCAGCTGTCATACCGAGATGCGTTCTGTCTCAGAGATGAACGCACTTTGGTGCAAATCAATCCCAGAACAACAACAAAGGACCTTGTGAAGATGCTGGAGGAAACCGGTACAAAAGTATCTATATCCACAGTAAAATGAGTCCTATATCGACATAACCTGAAAGGCTGCTCAGCAAGGAAGAAGCCACTGCTCCAAAACCACCACAAAAAAGCCAGACTACGGTTTGCCACTTTACATGGGGACAAATATCATACCTTTTGGAGAAATGTCCTCTGGTCTGATGTAACAAAAATAAATAATACTGTTTGGCCATAATGACCATTGTTATGTTTGGAGGAAAAAGGGGGAGGCTTGCAAGCCGAAGAACACCATCCCAACCGGGAAGCACGGGGGTGGCAGCATCATGTTGTGGGGGTTCTTTGCTGCAGGAGGGACTGGTGCACTTCATAAAATAGATGGCATCATGAAGAAGTAAAATTATGTGGATATATTGAAGCAACATCTCAAGACATTAGTCAGGAATTTAAAGCTTGGTTGTAAATGGGTCTTCCAAATGGACAATGACCCCAAGCATACTTCCAAAGTTGTTGTCCTTAAGCCATTTTGCCACAAAGTCAAGGTATTGGAGTGGCCCATCAAAGCCCTGACCTCAATCCTATAGAATATTTGTGGGCAGAACTGAAAAGGCGTGTGCGAGCAAGGAGGCCTACAAACCTGGCTCAGTTACACCAACTCTGTCAGGAAGAATGGGCCAAAATTCAGCCAACTTATTGTGGGAAGCTAAACAATTTAAAGGCAATGCTACCAAATACTAATTGAGTAAATGTAAACTTCTGACCCACTGGGAATGTGATGAAAGAAAGAAAGAAATCATTCTCTCTATTATTCTGACATTTCACATTATTAAAATAAAGTGGAGTTTAAATGTATTTGGCTAAGGTGTATGTAATCTTCTGACTTTAACTGTACCTTATTCACTTCTTACCTGGTATTTACATACGTAGTAGTGCATGTGGCTTCATGGCTTGGCTCCTGTATGTATGTATGTATGTATGTATGTATGTATGTATGTGTGTATGTGTGTATGTGTGTATGTGTGTATGTGTGTATGTGTGTATGTGTGTATGTGTATGTATATATATCTCCTAACCACCACCAGACCTGTGTTTCAAATACTGAAAAAAAATATTTATCTGTGCCTGTTTGAGCTTGCCTGGCTTAATAAACCAATAGAAAAGTCCCAGAACTGCAAATCCCGCCCATCTGGCACTCCAGGCAGACTCAAGCTAGCGCTCAAAATATTAGAATAAATGATTTCAAACCAATGTCTGACCACCACAGCCGCAAATAATAAACATGCTTTCTGAGTAACATATCAGTGTAATACTTGCAGCTGAAGTCAAACACAGTAGTGCATGTGTGGATGGGGAACAAGTTTGAAGAGGAGCTTCAGAAGGTGACGGAGGCGGGCTTCACCACCATCCTCTCCGCCCCCTGGTACCTAGATTACATTAGCTACGGACAGGACTGGCAGAAGTACTACAAGGTCGAGCCACTCAGCTTCAATGGTCAGTTATCTTCATCAGACACCTCCCTTTTGTTGGATCCCAGTAAGATTAGCTGACGTTATGGCGTCAGCTAATGGGGATCCTAATAAAAAAAAAATGTAATCTTTAATGTTTAAAAAAAGAGGACCGGGTTCTAGGAGATCTGGAATAGCTCTGAGTTTTGGACCCACGGTTGAAAATGCAAAAATTGTCCTTTCAAATTTGAATGACTTCATTCAACAGGTCTGCACTTGAATATTGCACCACTGTATCATATTGAAACATCTGCTCTCTGGACCAAAGTCGTAGTGTATAGAGACATGGTTCTTGTTGGAAGGTTGTTTTTTTGTGTGTGTTTTAGACCAGCACGGTAAACCTGACATACACATTTTTTGTATCCAGCTTTGGTTCATGGTAAAGATGGAGGTTGTTGGGTAAACCAGTTAGGGCTGTGCATTGCCTTTGCTTGGTATTCATTTTGGTTCTGGTCTAGGTTGAGGCCTATGGCTGTCTTGTTTGTGGTTTGTACAAGGACATTGAACTTCTTGATTTGATCATTGTTGCTTGCTGCAGCGCGTTTGGCTTTCCAGATACTAGCCCTGACAACTCTTGCATGTTCACTTGGCGTACATGATTCATGGCTTCACAGCGCTGCTCTTATTTCGGGGTACATTCAAGATCAGCAACACTGTAACATGTTGAACATTGTAAGCAAGAAGTTGACGTGAAACCTTATAAATCCAGCCAACTTCAGAACTTTACTCCATTTGTTTTGTGGTGCCCCACCATGAAAAGAGAGACAGCCATGTGTTGAAAACCACCTCACTGGAAGCATCTTGCAAGGGGACAGCTTCAATTTGTCACTTCTCTACAACGTTGTTTTGTGTCTTGAATGTACCCAGAGGCACGCTTATCCATGGAGGGCTCTCCTGTGGCATATTCTTTCTTTCTTTTTAAGTTTCTTCACCCCCCCCCCCCCCCCCCCCCCCAAAAAAAAAACTAGTAGTACTAATACTACACCTAAATACTAAGGTTACTCCTCAATCACACGTTGCATGTGTATCTACAGTATGTGATGTGTCTCTACTGTATGTAGCTGAAGGCAGACACGCTAATCCACGTGTGGAAAGGCAACCAGCAGCAGTACCAGGCTGAGATGGCAAGGGTCACAGCATCAGGCTACCAGGCCCTGCTCTCCACACCCTGGTACCTGAACCGCATCTCCTACGGCCAAGACTGGCAGGCCGCTTACAAGGCAGACCCACAGGACTTTAATGGTGTGTGTGTGTCTATCTGGACACTTGGCAGATGCTTTATTTCTGAAAAAAATACTACTCTTTGCTGTGTGATTAAAAAAAAAAAAAAATACGGTTGGAGTTTTATATTTTACATCAACTGGTCGCGACGCTTAGCGCGATACCTCACTGTATATTTACATTAGGGCAGCAAGGACCAATACATTGACTTTTATTGTTTGTGATAAAGGAAGACTTTGCTCTAACCATGCTGTTCTAAATTGATAGACCTGTGTCATACGAGTCCGCTAAGGTCCAACCCACCTGCTCTGAGCCTGAACAGGGAAAACGCCTTCCGTGCCAAAAGCCATCCATTTTTGTCTTGTGATCCGATGGTCATGCGTTTTTATTTCTGTGCAACCCTGTTGACTGAAGTAGTAGAATGAATAACTCCATTCACATCATTTAAAGATTAAATGCAGAAATGAGCATACAGAAACTTTTCCGTGTGATTGCCTCCTGACCCCTGAATTACATTTTGACCTTGTGAACCCAGGCACAGATGCTCAGAAGAAGCTGGTAGTCGGCGGAGAGGCCTGTCTGTGGGGGGAATACGTGGACGCTACCAACCTGACCCCCAGACTCTGGTACGCTGCAGACAAACCCAAATGTTTCAAAAACAAATCTTAGAAGATACCTTTCCTCTCCATCCATTTTACACTGCACTGTCTGTAATGTTAGTCTGTGAAGATGTTTCTCTCCTATCCCCAGGCCCCGTGCCAGTGCTGTGGGGGAGCGGTTGTGGAGTAACAAGGATGTGAAAGACACAAACGATGCTTATAGTCGTCTGATCCAGCACCGCTGTCGCATGGTCCAGTAAGTTGCCCCCATAGAGAAACGTACTGTTCCATTTAACTATGTGGTGCGCCCCGCTTATAAGAATTGGGGCAAAAAAACTCTTGACTAAAGTATACAGTTGTGGTGAAAAGTTTTGAGAATGACACAAATATTAATTTCCACAAAGTTTGCTGCTTCATTGTCTTTAGATATTTTTGTCAGATGTTAGTATGGAATACTGAAGTATAATTACAAGCATTTCATAAGTGTCCAAAGGCTTTTATTGGCAATTACATGAAGTTGATGCAAAGAGTCAATATTTGCAGTGTTGACCCTTCTTTTTCAAAACCTCGGCAATCCGCCCCGGCATGCTATCATTTAACTTCTGGGCCACATCCTGACTGATGGCAGCCCATTCAGGGATTCAGAGAAATTAACCTTTTGCAAAATATCAGTCTGTCCCTGATGTTTTTCCTGGAGAGAAGTGGCTTCTTTGCTGCCCTTGACACCAGGCCATCCTCCAAAAGTCTGCCTCACTGTGTGTGCAGATGTACTCACACCTGCCTGCTGCCATTCCTGAGCAAGCTCTGTACTGGTGGTGCCCCGATCCCGCAGCTGAATCAACTTTAGGAGATGGTCCTGGCGGTTGCTGGACTTTCTTGGGCGCCCTGAAGCCTTCATCACAACAACCTCTCTCCTTGAAGTTCTTGATGATCTGATAAATGGTTGATTTAGGTGCAATCTTGCTCACAGAAATATCCTTGCCTGTGAAGCCCTTTTTGTGCAAAGCAATGACGGCACGTGTTTCCTTGCAGGTAACCAAGGTAAGGTTAGGTAACCAAGGTAACCAACCATGTGTGACAGGGGAAAAACA
The DNA here is from genome assembly GCF_045791955.1 of Oncorhynchus clarkii lewisi. Classification (NCBI taxonomy): domain Eukaryota; kingdom Metazoa; phylum Chordata; class Actinopteri; order Salmoniformes; family Salmonidae; genus Oncorhynchus; species Oncorhynchus clarkii. The sequence continues at coordinate 12,356,679 of NC_092175.1, read as the reverse complement.
ATGATTCCAAGCACCACCCTCCTTTTGAAGCTTTGTCTGTTATTCGAACTCAATCAGCATAACAGAGTGATCTCCAGCCTTGTCCTCAACACTCACACTTGTGTTAACGAGAGAATCACTGACATGTCAGCTGGTCCTTTTGTGGCAGGGCTGAAATGCAGTGGAAATGTTTTTGGGGGGATTCAGTTCATTTGCATGGCAATGAGGGACTTTGCAATTAATTGCAATTCATATGATCACTCTTCATAACATTTCTGGAGGAAATACAAACTGAGGTAGCAGACTTTGAAAATGTACATTTGTCATTCTCAAAGCTTTTGGCCACGACTGTACAATGTGGTAACACCCTCTCTTTCTTCCTGTCTTTTCTCTTCCCCCCTTCTGTCTTCTCTTGCTCTACTAGGCGTGGTATACCAGCTGAGCCTCTGTTTACAGGTTACTGTGCACATGAGTACAAAGGGGTATGAGCTGACAGCCACTGTGGGGCTACAACCTGAGAAGCAGCGTTAACCGCAATGAGAGAGAAATAATCTCACAAATCAAACTTGATTGTCTTCATTGATGCACTGATATGAGCCAAATTCTGCCTTAATTTTTTTCAGAACAATCCTCATTGCAATGTCACAAATTGATTGGTGTGTAGGAACACCTTTTTATATTAATGTTTATGAATTAAAATAAACTTTTGCAAAGTTTGTCTGTGTAAACACTATAGTGATAGACACCCGAAGTGCGACGCAGTTTACCGATTCATGGAAATTACACATTGGAACACATCTTTTATACAATTGCTATACATTTAATGACTGATACCGCCACTTCTACAATATGTTCAACAGAAGTACTGAATGCCCACATGCATGTTCTTGACCCGATTTTCATGTTTGCACAGCAAACACCCTCACAGGAGTATTTACAGTGCCTTCAGAAATTATTCATACCCATAGACTTTTTCCACATTGTTTTATCATAGCCTGCATTTAAAATGTCACTGGCCCATATTGTCAAAGTGGAATTATGTTTTTTGAAATGAAATGTCTTGATTCAACCCCATTTGTTATGGCAAGCCTAAAGTTCAGGAGCAAAGATGTTCTTATGTTGCATGGACTCCGTGTGCAGTAGTGTTTTTTATTTAACCTTGAAGTAGGCAAGTCAGTTAAGAACAAATTCTTATTTACAATGACTGCCAAACCCATATGATGCTGGGAGAATTGTGCACCACACTATGGGACTCCCAATCGCGGCCGGATGTGATACAGCCTGGATTTAAACCAGGGACTGTAGTGACGCCTCTTGCACTGAGTTACTCGGGAACCCCTGTTTAACAGTTTTTGAATGACTACCCCATCTCTATACCCCACACATACAATTATCTGTAATTCCTCAGTCAAGCAGTGAATTTCAAACAGATTTAACCACAAAGACCAGGGAGGTTTTCCAATGCCTTGCAAAGTAGGGCATGTATTTTTTCAAAAGCAGACAAATATCCCTTTGAGCATGGGGAAGTTATCAATACACCCAGTCACCACAAAGATACAGACGTCCTTCCTATCTCGGTTGCCGGAGAAGGAAACCGCTCATTTCACCATAAAGGCCAATGGTGACAAAAACAGTTAAGAGTTTGATGGGAGAAAACTTAGGACGGCTCAACATCATTGTAGTTAAACCACAATACTAACCTAATTGACAAAAGTGAAAAGAAGGAAACATTTGCAACAAGGCACTAAAGCAGGGTTTCCCAAACCCGGTTCTGGACCCCCCCCCCCATGAGTGCACATTATACACTGCTCAAAAAAATAAAGGGAACACTAAAATAACCCATCCTAGATCTGAATGAATTAAATATTCTTATTAAATACTTTTTTCTTTACATAGTTGAATGTGCTGACAACAAAATCACACACAAATTATCAATGGAAATCAAATTTATCAACCCATGGAGGTCTGGATTTGGAGTCACACTCAAAATTAAAGTGGAAAACCACACTACAGGCTGATCCAACTTTGATGTAACGTCCTTAAAACAAGTCAAAATGAGGCTCAGTAGTGTGTGTGGCCTCCACGTGCCTGTATGACCTCCCTACAATGCCTGGGCATGCTCCTGATGAGGTGGCGGATGGTCTCCTGAGGGATCTCCTCCCAGACCAAGGACTAAAGCATCCGCCAACTCCTGGACAGTCTGTGGTGCAATCTGTGCAGTCTGTTGGTGGATGGAGCGAGACATGATGTCCCAGATGTGCTCAATTGGATTCAGGTCTGGGGAACGGGCGGGCCAGTCCATAGCATCAATGCCTTCCTCTTGCAGGAACTGCTGACACACTCCAGCCAAATGAGGTCTAGCATTGTCTTGCATTAGGAGGAACCCAGGGCCAACCGCACCAGCATATGGTCTCACAAGGGGTCTGAGGATCTCATCTCGGTACCTAATGGCAGTCAGGCTACCTCTGGCGAGCACATGGAGGGCTGTGCGGCACCCCAAAGAAATGCCACCCCACACCATGACCGACCCACCGCCAAACCGGTCATGCTGGAGGATGTTGCAGGCAGCAGAACCTTCTCCACGGCGTCTTCAGACTGTCACGTCTGTCACATGTGCTCAGTGTGAACCTGCTTTCATCTGTGAAGAGCACAGTGCGCCAGTGGCACATTCATTCATATTTAGGAGTGTCACAATCTTGGTGTTCTCTGGCAAATGCAAAACGTCCTGCACGGTGTTGGGCTGTAAGCACAACCCCCACCTGTGGACGTCGGGCCCTCATACCACCCTCATGGAGTCTGTTTCTGACCGTTTGTGGCCTGCTGGAGGTGATTTTGCAGGGCTCTGGCAGTGCTCCTCCTTGCACAAAGGCAGAGGTAGCGGTCCTGCTGCTGGGATGTTGCCCTCCTACGGCCTCCTCCACATCTCCTGATGTACTGGCCTGTCTCCTGGTAGCGCCTCCATGCTCTGGACACTACGCTGACAGACACAGCAAACCTTCTTGCCACAGCTTGCATTGATGTGCCATCTTGGATGAGCTGCACTACCTGAGCCACTTGTGTGGGTTGTAGACGCCGTCTCATGCTACCACTAGAGTGAAAGCACCGCCAGCATTCAAAAGTGACCAAAACATCAGCCAGGAAGCATAGGAACTGAGAAGTGGTCTGGTCACCACCTGCAGAACCACTCCTTTATTGGGGGATGTCTTGCTAATTGCCTATAATTTCCACCTGTTGTCTATTCCATTTGCACAACAGCATGTGAAATTTATTGTCAATCAGTGTTGCTTCCTAAGTGGACAGTTTGATTTCACAGAAGTGTGATTGACTTGGAGTTACATTGTGTTGTTTAAGTGTTCCCTTTATTTTTTTGAGCAGTGTATATATTTTTTAAGAAACCCTCACTAAAGAAATACTGCAAAAATGTGGCTTTTGACTTTTGTCCTGAATACAAAGTGTTATGTTTGAGGCAAATCCAATACAACACATACTGAGTACCACTGTCCATTTTTTTCAAGCATAGAGGAAAACTTGGTTCCGTCTGCTTTCCAGCAGACACTGGGAGATGAATTCACCTTTCAGCAGGACAATAACCTAAAAAACAAGGCCAAATCTACACTGGAGTTGCTTACCAAGAAGACAGTGAATGTTCCTGAGTGTCCGAGTTACGGGTTTGACTTAAATCTACGGCAAGACCTGAAAATGGTTGTCTAGCAATGATGAACAACCAATTTGACAGAGCTTGAATCATTTTGAAAAGAATAATGAGCAAATGTTGCACAATCCAGCTGTGGATTTCTACAAAGTATTGACTTACTTGTAAATCAGATATTCCTGTATTTAATTTTCAATAAATTAGCTGAAATTTCTAAAAACATGTTTTCACTTTGTTATTATGGTGTATTGTATGTAGATGGGTGAGAGAAAAAATATATTTAATCCATTTTGAATTCAGTCCAACACAACAACATGAATACTTTCTGAAGGCACTGTAAATGGACATTCCTGCTGGCTTACATTTCCCAGAATTACTCTTCCATCTCTGCGTGATGTCATCAGGCGAGGCCAGCCATCTTGTTGAGCAGGGCATTCTGGTGTTGGGGGTTCATGGCCTCATAGATGTCCAGCTGGAGGGAGAAGGTGGCGTTGCCAGAGGTCAGAGTTCGCAGGGCGGTGGAGTAGCCCTGAAACAGAGGAGGAAAGATTAGATCCAAGGAAGGATACTGCAGTGTCACTTTTTGACTCTGATACAGTATATTATTCAGCTAAGATGCATTTAGAATATGCTGAACATGATGCGTCATTCGCAAGCATTGGACTTGATTCGGTAGTAACAAGACGAGAGATGTACAAAACAGAAATAGTGAAACTATTTTTTTTAAAAGCACTTCTATACTATCTTGGTGGTGTTGTCTGCCCTGTCACTACAGGAGGTTTCCACGGCAACATTGAACCAACCTACCATCATCTCAGCCAGGGGTGCGGTGGCAAGCAGCACCTTGCTGTCATGGCGACTCTGGATGTCCCGGATGGCCCCTCGTCTCTGAGCCAGGTCACCCAGCACAGAGCTCAGGTGCTCCTCCCCTACCGTCACCTCCAGTGACATCACAGGCTCCAGCACCTGCCCCCCCGCCTGCCTCAGAGCCTACAGGGGACAGAGACAACACTGTTACTAGCGTAGTATAAGTAATAATATGAGAAATAGGGTCACTGTTACTAGCGTAGTATGAGTATGAGCAATAGGGTCACCGTTACTAGCATAGTATTAGTAATGGTATGAGTAATAGGGTCACTGTTACTAGCGTAGTATTAGTAATAGTATGAGTAATAGGGTCACCGTTACTAGCGTAGTATTAGTAATAGTATGAGTAATAGGGTCACTGTTACTAGTGTAGTATTAGTAATAGTATGAGTAATAGGGTCACTGTTACTAGCATAGTATTAGTAATGGTATGAGTAATGGGGTCACTGTTACTAGCGTAGTATTAGTAATAGTATGAGTAATAGGGTCACTTACTAGCGTAGTATTAGTAATAGTATGAGTAATAGGGTCACTGTTACTAGCATAGTATTAGTAATAGTATGAGTAATAGGGTCACTGTTACTAGCGTAGTATTAGTATGAGAAATAGGGTCACTGTTACTAGCATAGTATTAGTAATAGTATGAGTAATGGGGTCACTGTTACTAGCGTAGTATTAGTAATAGTATGAGTAATAGGGACACTTACTAACGTAGTATTAGTATGAGAAATAGGGTCACTGTTACTAGCATAGTATTAGTAATAGTGTGAGTAATAGGGACACTGTTACTAGCGTAGTATTAGTAATATTATGAGTAATAGGGACACTTACTAACGTAGTATTAGTATGAGAAATAGGGTCACTGTTACTAGCATAGTATTAGTAATAGTGTGAGTAATAGGGTCACTGTTACTAGCGTAGTATTAGTAATAGTATGTGTGTAATGGTATGAGTAATAGGGTCACTGTTACTAATGTAGTATTAGTAATAGTATGAGTAATAAGGACACTGTTACTAGCGTAGTATTAGTAATAGTATGAGTAATAGGGACACTGTTACTAGTGTAGTATTAGTAATAGTATGAGTAATAGGGTCAATAACTAGTGTAGTATTAGTAATAGTATGTGTGTAATGGTATGAGTAATAGGGTCACTGTTACTAATGTAGTATTAGTAATAGTATGAGTAATAAGGACACTGTTACTAGCGTAGTATTAGTAATAGTATGAGTAATAGGGACACTGTTACTAGTGTAGTATTAGTAATAGTATGAGTAATAGGGTCAATAACTAGTGTAGTATTAGTAATAGTATGTGTGTAATAGTATGAGTAATAGGGTCACTGTTACTAATGTAGTATTAGTAATAGTATGAGTAATAAGGACACTGTTACTAGTGTAGTATTAGTAATAGTGTGAGTAATAGGGTCACTTACTAGTGTAGTATTAGTAATAGTATGTGTGTAATAGTATGAGTAATAGGATCACTGTTACTAATGTAGTATTAGTAATAGTATGAGTAATAAGGACACTTACTAGCGTAGTGTTAGTAACAGTGTGAGTAATAGGGACACTGTTACTAGCGTAGTATTAGTAATAGTATGAGTAATAAGGACACTGTTACTAGCGTAGCATTAGTAATGGTATGAGTAATAGGGTAAAATATTTAGTAAATAACAAATACAAAAATAAAAGAGTAACAATAAAATAACAATAACGAGGCTATATACAGGGTGTAATGGTACAGGTTAGTCGAGTTAATATGTACATGTAAGTAGGGGTAAAGAGACGATGCATAGAGCGAGTAGGAGCAGCGTAAAGAAACCCATATTTCTAATGCCTTTCTCCTTCTATCGACACTCACAGAGCCATCACAAGACTACAGTACAGAGGCAGAGATCATCTCACATTGTGTACACAACACTATCATGTGCATGTGTTAATGTACCTTGAGCATACAGCGGGACACGCAGGCAGACAACATAGCTAGAGACGTCCCCGGCTCCATGCTCACACTCTGGATCATAGTGGACACGCCCTGGACCGGGTAACCAAGCAACGGACCTGGGAGAGTGAGAACATAATGAGTATCAGAATAGGGGCTACAACAGTACAAGACTCATCGAAAATGGGGGTCTTCTTCCATAATCTGTGATGTCGTTACCTTGGAGATAAGAGCTGTTTACGCCGTTCTCCACGGCGTCCCTGACGTCAGGGGACAGCTGCTCCTCCACTTCCTCATCGTAGGTGATTTCACAGGAAGTGAGCGATGAGGAGGAGGAGTCCATGATGGGGCAGACCGCCACACTCACAGTCACCATGTGTCTCCTCTCCCCAACTGTACGGTCCAGCGTGTCTGAACCACACACAAGCAGGAATCAGAATAAGAAGAATCAGTACGTTCTACACTGATTGGAAAATATGGTTTCCACCTCCGTACTGATTGGCATACTATACCTGTGGTGGCCATTGATTGGAGGATGGTCTCCCTGTAGGCCACCTGTAGAGGTCCCAGGTGGGTCTCGATGCCGTACTCTCTCCTGATCCGATCATGGAGGATCTCAATGTGCAGCTCTCCCATTCCACATAGAATGGTCTGGCGAAGGAGACGGTACAAAGACCATTAAAACAGATATTGCATATTTTATTAGTCTAATATTATATGCTAGCTAGCTAACATTCATTCAATCAATCACTTTCAACCAAGCAATTAATCAATCATACATGTTCCTCCTGTACAGGTGGTATTACCTGTCCAGAGTCTGAATCTACCCTGACCTTCAGGCTAGGGTCTTCTCTCTGGAGGCAGGTCAGGGCATTCTCCAGATCTAATAGAAAACAGAGGATAATAACATTCATAGGTTGTTATAACAGTGTTACAAGAGTTTTAGGCCAGGTGGCTCAAACAAGCCTGTAGAACAGTGCACGTTATGAGGGGATTTGAGCAGGGATCCCATGCTTAGTAATGGCTGCAGGGACACTGACCTGCCTGTTTAGACATAGTGGGGGGTTCTATGGAGCAGAAGAAGACAGGCTCAGGGACCTCCACTCCAGCCAGCACCAGACTAGCCTGCTCTCCACCCCTCTTCCTCTCCCCCTCCTTCTCGTTCTGGGCCCGCCGGACCGCAGCCACTGCCGAGGCCTTGGAGGACACAATAGTGTCCCCTGTCACTGTCTGAGAGAGAGGGGGAGTGAGAGAGAGAGAGAGAGAATTTTTTGTAAACATAATGAAAGATTGCTTGGAAATTAAAGTGTTTGGTTTAATTGTCAAGCCACTGTCACCCAACAGATTCAAAACAATGTTTCAGTTTCAAAAACATATTACTCTTTACTGAGAATGGATGTGGTTTCAATTCCAATTTATGGGGCGGCAAGTAGCCTAATGGTTAGAGCGTTGAACTAGTAACCGGAAGGTTGCTAGATTGAATCCCCGAGCTGACAAGGTAAAAATCTGTCATTCTGCCCCTGAACAAAGCAGTTAACCCACTGTTCCTAGGCCGTCATTGTAAATAAGAATTTGTTCTTAACTGACTTGCCTAGTTAAATAAAGGTTAAAAAAAAATCAAAAACAGGTAGTCTCTCAAGGAGTCCTACCTGCTTGAGGCCCACACAGAGTGCAATGTTTCCTGCAGTCAGAGAAGGTATCTCCACATGCTGGTCAGCAAATGGCAGCAGCAGCCGACTCATCCTCTCTCTACAGTGGAGACCAGTGGAATTCAAAATGGCAAGCACAGTAATTAGAAAACTAACAGTACTTGAGTTTATTGGAACAGCCTGAGAATTTGTAAGGTTCACCATTTTAGAGGGCTCCTACTCAGTTATACCCAATGCAACAAAACCTTAAGAGATACAGAGTTAATTCATTGATTAGCATTAATTGAATCCCATTCAGCAAGCTGCTGTAGCAGTAAGCAGGTATTGGGTAGTAGTGGGCTGGTGATGGACCTACGTACGTGTTGTTCCTGTTGATGTTGAGGACAGCAGACTGGGGCTTCATGGTCCCAGAGTAGATCCTCACAAACACCAGAGGACCTCGCTGCTTGTCATGCACCACCTTGAAGGCCAGGGCACACAGGTCATCCTGGTACCAACGCCTGTGTGAAGGGAATAGACCAAGCTGAATCAAACTGGGTCTGACTCAAGAATAAATCCCTGACTGATATATGTGGTAGAGAAGAGTAGTTGCTTCAGCCCAATGATATGGATCAGATTGAATTACATTTGGGTTAGGTATCCCACAAAATTATTTTATAGAAAAGTCCTATTGGGGTTAGAGCTGAGTGGGCTATTATGGATAACACACTTTGTTGACTCTACAAGGTAAAGGATAAATGTTACTCACACCATGGTGCCTCCTGTTGGAGGCGAGGAGATAGGCTGTGATGGAGTTCTGGTTAGGGGTAGAGGATGTACTCACACTAGGTCGTGGTGCCTCTCGTTTGGGGCAGGGAGGTAGGCTGTGATGGCGTCCAGGAGAGGCTGAACACCTTTGTTCCTCAGAGAGCTCCCACAGAGCACAGGGACTCCTTTACGTGCCAGAGTCACCCTCCGCACTGCCTCCTGGAGCTGGAGAATACACAATACACCAGATACACACACAATACCACATGCAGAACTCAGTCCTACTGATATTTTACCTGAGATAAATATTGCTTACTTTGGCAGGAGGTACAGCATCAAAATTTTCACCGTAAACTCCAAGTAACAGCTCCGCAAACTCATCATCCAGATCAGCAACCTGTGTATGAAAAAATGCAAATGCCAACTTTGACACATAGCATTTACACATGTTTTTACTATACTTATGTTTTTATAGCGATCTAAGCTATCAGCAATAGCATAAAAATAAGCACTCGATGACAGTTGGCATGATGATGTCATTTCCTGTACCTGTTCTATCAGAGCTGCTCTGGCCTCCATAGCGTCCTGAAGAAGTTCCGGGTCATCTGATTGGCTGAGAGATTTGGTCTCAAAGACACGGCCATCCTCTGCTCTGGATTTCACCCGCCACGTGATTTGCTGGTTGGTAATCAAGTCAATCAATCCTGTGAAGCTCTTCCCGCTGCCAATTGGAATCTGTGTAACCAGTTGTTTCTCATTTATACTGTAATGTATGTCATTTGATATGGAGGCATTAACACAGCAGGGAAGCTGAACAATGAAAAATACATAGACGGCCTATTGAGAATGTTGTCTACCTGGAGGAGCACAGGATTGGCTTTCAGTTTCTTCTTTATGCTCTCAATGGAAAAGTGTAAACTATATAGGAAAAAATATTATTTTTTTTATCAAAATGAACACTGTAGTCCCAAATCGTAACAGCAAGCAAGCATATGTCTGGTTACAACAGAAGGGAGTCACTATGTGATGCTGGTTGTTTTACCTGGCCCCAGGCTTGTCCATCTTGTTCAGGAAACAGATACAGGGTACATGATGTTTCTCAGCCTGCCGCCACACTGTCAGAGTCTGAGCCTGGTGATATCACAAGACACAACACACAGCCATACCGAGTCACTAACACACACACTTACAATACAATCAACACCTCGATTCTAGGTCAGTTCAATTACAGTCTTTTATTTATTTAATTTTTTTTTACAAACAATACAGTCAGGTAAACAGAGATGCATAGGCCTATTTCAGTACAGGGTGGGAACATGGCATCGTATCAGGGCTTGACTCACCTCAACGCCAGCAGAGGCATCAAACACTGCCACCGCCCCGTCCAACACACGCAGGGCTCGCTCCACCTCCAGAGTAAAGTCAACATGTCCTGAAACACCCACCCACACACACAGTGTTGTACTATGGAGGGTCTATGGGTTGATTTTGTTCCAGGGTTGCCTGTCTATAGGATTCGTGTTTGTGTTTTTGCACAATTTATTGAATGGGACTGGCTCTGTACCTGGCGTATCTATGAGGTTGATCCTGTGCTTTTTCCAGTCGAAGGTGACTGCAGCAGACTGTATGGTGATTCCCCGCTCCCTCTCCTGAACCATGAAGTCTGTCACAGTGTCCCCGTCATCAACATCTGGGAAACAAGAAAAGAGAGAGAAATTGAGTTGCTAGCTTGGGACTCTGTTAAACAATGCAGGAAAAAGCTAACAGAGGACGTGGAATTGAAATTAAATTACTGACCTCAACCTGCTCATCCCCCTACACATGTCTATCCCAATCCCCTCCTACACACCTCCCAAAGCCCTGGTGTATCCAGAGTAATACAGCATTCTCTCTGTGGTGGTGGTCTTCCCTGCATCTATGTGTGCCATGATGCCAATGTTCCGGATTCTGGGGACAAACAATAGTGAGTATTACATCTGATATTAAGGGGCTACCAAGGACCATGAAGTAGGCTATAGAGTAGTAATAAACATAGGCTGGAGCTAGTTTTACCACTTACTTCGATATATCTGGATTGACGACAGCTCGTGGGGATTTGACATCATCTATAGGATATAAAATAAGAACTTACAAAGTTGTATTACAAAAGCACTGAGAGATCATCAAAGTTCAGTCTAATATGGGAATGGGACATGTCATATACCTGGCAAAAAGCTGTACTGTCTTCTTCCTTGTAGTCTCCACCTGCACGTCTGTGGTCCATTCTTCAGTAGACCTTTACCCTACGCAACCCAACACAGGGCAATACACATTATCCATAGAAAACAGTAGCGACTAGTGACAAATAGCCAACAGTCTACAGCCTTTTAACCATGTTTGTCCCTGAAATGTAAGTCTTACCCCCCCAACCAGAACACTGAACGTCCCAATGCCTATTCCCAGGACATTCCGAAGTCGCATCTTCAACCTGCTTCGGGCTTACAAACGTATTCCAGTGAAAATATTGTAGACAGTCTTGACATGGACAGGGCAATGTCGACTGCTCTGTGTGAATGTCATTCATCAACCATAAACCCTGTTGGCATTGAACTGGCTGTCAAATAAGGTAAACACATTCTCTAAATGCCGTGCCTCCCGAGAACAATAATCAAAATCAGTATAATGTATTAATTATCTCAAATGATCAACAAAAATATATAATAATATGAATCGACGTCGATTCACGCTTTCCTTAAAAAGTGCATCTTCAAAATACACCCCAAGCAGCAGTCCTATCTGAATTTAAGTTCCGGCTTTGACTTTTAAAATAAATGTGTATTTATAGTTTAATAGTTCTGACTATTTTAATAAATAGTAAAACCGTGCTGAATTGTTTTGATAATGATTTGCTCAACTTACTACGAATTACTAATAAATATGCAACGGGACTGCTCAGGAACTCTCGTACCTGGTTTCATTCCGGAATTTGTTTTAAGCGGACACTCCCATCACATACTTCCTCTAAAATATTGGCTTCGGAAAACAACACCAACGACCCAAGCCTCTAGCAAAAACTACGAAAAAAAATCAAAATTTGAGACAATAAATTCCATCAAATAAGTATCGTATCTGAATACGTAACTTTCAATACACAAAATGGTAAGCTATACACATATTTCACGTTATTTATGATACATAATTTGATATGGAAATCTTCTAGCATACGAAGTTAGCTAGCAACATGTGGCAGACATCCGACTCCTAGCTGCTATTCAACCAAGAATTGTCTTTTGACATTGTGATGGGAGACATTGGTCTTGGTTGAATTGCGTCGATCCGACCACATGCAGTGTCTAGAATTCGTTATGTTGGTCAAACTGCTCTGGCCAATAAATTAACGTTATAGTTAATTTATTTGAACGAAATTATCAAATCAAATTTTATTTGTCACATACACATGGTTAAATCAAATCAAATTTTTATTTGTCACATACACATGGTTAGCAGATGTTAATGCGAGTGTAGCGAAATGCTTGTGCTTCTAGTTCCGACAATGCAGTAATAACAAGTAATCTAACTAACAATTCCAAAACTACTGTCTTGTACACAGTGTAAGGGGATAAAGAATATGTACATAAGGATATATGAATGAGTGATGGTACAGAGCAGCATAGGCAAGATACAGTAGATGGTATCGGGTACAGTATGTACAAATGAGATGAGTATGTAAACAAAGTGGCATAGTATAGTATAAAGTGGCTAGTGATACATGTATTACATAAGGATACCGTCGATGATATAGAGTACAGTATATACGTATGCATATGAGATGAATAATGTAGGGTAAGTAACATTTATATAAGGTAGCATTGTTTAAAGTGGCTAGTGATATATTTACATCATTTCCCATCAATTCCCATTATTAAAGTGGCTGGAGTTGAGTCAGTGTCAGTGTGTTGGCAGCAGCCACTCAATGTTAGTGGTGGCTGTTTAACAGTCTGATAGCCTTGAGATAGAAGCTGTTTTTCAGTCTCTCGGTCCCAGCTTTGATGCACCTGTACTGACCTCGCCTTCTGGATGATAGCGGGGTGAACAGGCAGTGGCTCGGGTGGTTGATGTCCTTGATGATCTTTATGGCCTTCCTGTGACATCGGGTGGTGTAGGTGTCCTGGAGGGCAGGTAGTTTGCCCCCGGTGATGCGTTGTGCAGACCTCACTAACCTCTGGAGAGCCTTACGGTTGAGGGCGGAGCAGTTGCCGTACCAGGCGGTGATACAGCCCGCCAGGATGCTCTCGATTGTGCATCTGTAGAAGTTTGTGAGTGCTTTTGGTGACAAGCCGAATTTCTTCAGCCTCCTGAGGTTGAAGAGGCGCTGCTGCGCCTTCTTCACAATGCTGTCTGTGTGAGTGGACCAATTCAGTTTGTCTGTGATGTGTATGCCGAGGAACTTAAAACTTGCTACCCTCTCCACTACTGTTCCATCGATGTGGATAGGGGGGTGTTCCCTCTGCTGTTTCCTGAAGTCCACAATCATCTCCTTAGTTTTGTTGACGTTGAGTGTGAGGTTATTTTCCTGACACCACACTCCGAGGGCCCTCACCTCCTCCCTGTAGGCCGTCTCGTCGTTGTTGGTAATCAAGCCTACCACTGTTGTGTCGTCCGCAAACTTGATGATTGAGTTGGAGGCGTGCGTGGCCACGCAGTCGTGGGTGAACAGGGAGTACAGGAGAGGGCTCAGAACGCACCCTTGTGGGGCCCCAGTGTTGAGGATCAGCGGGGAGGAGATGTTGTTGCCTACCCTCACCACCTGGGGGCGGCCCGTCAGGAAGTCCAGTACCCAGTTGCGCAGGGCGGGGTCGAGACCCAGGGTCTCGAGCTTGATGACGAGCTTGGAGGGTACTATGGTGTTGAATGCCGAGCTGTAGTCAATGAACAGCATTCTCACATAGGTATTCCTCTTGTCCAGATGGGTTAGGGCAGTGTGCAGTGTGGTTGAGATTGCATCGTCTGTGGACCTATTTGGGCGGTAAGCAAATTGGAGTGGGTCTAGGGTGTCAGGTAGGGTGGAGGTGATATGGTCCTTGACTAGTCTCTCAAAGCACTTCATGATGACGGAAGTGAGTGCTACGGGGCGGTAGTCGTTTAGCTCAGTTACCTTAGCTTTCTTGGGAACAGGAACAATGGTGGCCCTCTTGAAGCATGTGGGAACAGCAGACTGGTATAGGGATTGATTGAATATGTCCGTAAACACACCGGCCAGCTGGTCTGCGCATGCTCTGAGGGCGCGGCTGGGGATGCCGTCTGGGCCTGCAGCCTTGCGAGGGTTAACACGTTTAAATGTCTTACTCACCTCGGCTGCAGTGAAGGAGAGACCGCAAGTTTTCATTGCAGGCCGTGTCAGTGGCACTGTATTGTCCTCAAAGCATGAATACACCCGCTGGTCTGAATTGTTTTGACATTGCCTTAGCCTGGGTAGCCAGCTAACTAATCTGTCAGCTATATACTTGACTGGTCCCACATATGTTCGCGCTGTCATGCCAAACATATTTTAAGGATGTTTGATCAATTAGATTAAGCCCACCTTGGAAATTAATGTACAGAAATCATTCATTTTATTCTATTGTTTGTTGACTTAATACATTCAGAAAGCCTTAAATAAACTATTAAAATGTGCCTCCTACCTCAGCCCCAGAACGAGCACATTGAGTTACATCGCAAGCGCCATGGCCAACGCCTGGACCACCAGGAGAGGAAGAGGAAGAAGGAGAGCCGTGAGGCCCACGAGCGGTCACACAAAGCCAGGAAGATGATTGGTCTGAAGGCCAAACTCTACCACAAACAGAGGCACTCTGAGAAGATCCAGATGAAAAAGACGTAAGTACAGTATAACCATAGATGAGTAGTACACACTACAGTAGTACAGTAGTGTAGTACACTACAGTAGATCAACCAATGGGCTCCTTTATAGAGTGAAGAGTTGACTCTTAGGATTTAGGTTCAGGGACATGATAGGTTTAATGTCCTATTTTTAAACAAATTCCTTGGTTATGACATAGTAATTAAGACATCCTCTAGTAACTGCTATTGTCAAAATGTTGATTGAAACGGCATATGCCATTGCCACCAATCCAAAACGTTTGTTTGTGCCAACACCACTTGTCTTACCACAGCCTCAAGATGCACGAGCAGAGGAAGACCAAGCAGAAGAACGATGACAAGACTCCTGAGGGAGCAGTACCAGCCTACCTGCTCGACAGAGAGGGACAGTCCCGCGCCAAGATCCTCTCCAACATGATCAAACAGAAGAGGAAAGAGAAGGCTGTGAGTATTCAATGCCTTTCTTTTACTTGTTTGTGTTTTCACCACCATGTCCCACTGAAGACAGGTAATAGTGCCTGGCCATATGATCTCATATAGAAGGGAACAACACCTAGGTTAACCCTATCTATTGCCAACCGGCATGCATTTTGCATACCATGCAAACAATTTGAGGTCAAAGTACTCCGGTACGAAAAACTGGGCCAATCAAGAGAACTTGAGCTAGGAGGGAAAAATCTCTGGTTCTCTGCTCCAGCCCGTCCCCCGTAGTCGTAGTGCTATTTTCCTCCCTCGAGCTGGATGGCAGATTTCTTCCGTTGGTACCGTTGATGTGAGGAAAATGGAGGGGGGAAATGGTGTATTAGTCGAGCACTATTATTTCGTAGTTAGCTCCTTAGCTAAGGCATCATTGCGATTAAGGTAGTTAGCTACAGCATTTAGTCAACTAGGCGAGAACACTTTCTTGCCCGAACATGCTATGATCTCCGCAACGGTAGTAGGTGCGAGCGCATTGACGTGCAAAGAAATGTGCGGTGTTGCGGTAGTTCAGTGCGTGTCGCTGCGTGGATGGAAACAGACATGGCAGAGAGAGCTGTTCCGCTAATATCGTCTTTCACTGAGTTATGTTAGACTGTTAAAGATTAGTAGACCTATGTTAATTCATCCGTTCGTGATCTCTAGGTTTCAGGAAATGGCAGTTGCAGTTAAAATAACTAAATAAAATACAGCCAATTGCTCCAACTTCCTGAGGAGGGAGTTGAATGACCCCATCCGGACCTATAACAGTCTATAGCCTGCCATTCCTACTGAGCCAGTCTTCTGCCAACATCATTATTAGGCAAAAAGTGCATTTGCCTATGATTTGAGCAGTGTGGGTGTTGCACGCGTGCCGTCGTGAGGTCCGCAGGGCAGAGATTGGCGCCGCGGCGTTGAAATGGTACTCATAAAAATTATTCAAGGATGGCATGTCTGCTATTGTCAGATTAATTGTTTCAAATGTCAATGTAATACTGTTGACTGTTTTCCCGCAATCCCATTAAACCTAGTCCTGGATTAACATGCACTTTCAATGAAATTGTCCCTAAGTGTGCAAAGCCCAAGCCAGTTTAGTTAAAAACTGGTGTCCTGATATATTCTGTGTGTGTTTCTTCCTGTAGGGTAAATGGGAGGTGCCCCTGCCCAAGGTTCGAGCCCAAGGGGAGACGGAGGTGCTCAAAGTCATCCGTACGGGCAAGAGGCAGAAGAAGGCCTGGAAGAGGATGGTCACCAAAGTGTGCTTCGTAGGCGACAACTTCACCCGCAAGCCTCCCAAATATGAACGCTTCATCAGACCCATGGTAAGGGGGAAAGAAACACTACTCACTAGCATACAGTGTATATAGCAGTGTTGGATTGAAACTCTGATATGTAAACACCCTCGTTATCACTGTGAACATCAGAGTAACTTTGACTACATTTTTTTTCATTTAGCAGACTATGTAGAGAGACTTTAGTTACAATCAACTAAATTAGGTTAAAAAACTAAATTGACTTACTTGCTCTTTGGGGAGCATCGGTCATTCACAAACTTCCTCCTGCGGGTTTGAAGAGGTAAACAACCTAAATTACCTGAAATAAATGTCCCACAATTGTCTGCCCTTCCCTCTCTCCAGGGTCTACGGTTCAAGAAGGCCCATGTGACCCACCCGGAGCTGAAGGCCACGTTCTGTCTGCCTATTCTGGGGGTGAAGAAGAATCCCTCGTCACCCCTTTACACCACTCTGGGGGTCATCACCAAGGGAACCGTGGTAGAGGTCAACGTCAGCGAGCTGGGCCTGGTCACGCAGGGGGGAAAGGTCATCTGGGGTGAGATATCTCCTATCCTCTCAAATGTCTATTGATATTCATCTGGATCAGTATGGGACAGTTTCCCGGCCACAGATTAAGCCTAGTTCTAGAATAAAAAGCACTTTCTATGGAGATTCTCCATTAAACATGCTTCTTAGTAGGATGTCATTCTAAATAAGAATTTGTTCTTAACTGACTTGTGTAGTTAAATAAAGGTTAAATACAAATTAGTACACCACTAGGCTACATCTGTGTACACAGTACCAGTCAAAAGTTTGGATACACCTACTCGTTCCAGGGTTTTTCTTTATTTTTTACTATTTTCTACATTGTAGAATAATAGTGAAGACATGAAAGCAATGAAAGAACACATGGAATCATGTAGTAACCAAAAAAGTGTAGTAACCAAAATCATGTAGTAACCAAAATATCTTATATTTGAGATTCTTCAAAGTAGACACCTTTTGCCTTGATGACAGCTTTGCACACTCTTGGCATACTCTTAACCAGCTTCATGAGGAATGATTTTCCAACTGTCTTGAAGGAGTTCCCATATGTTGAGCATTTTTTGGCTGCTTTTCCTAGCATTTATGAGGCCAGCAAACACGTTCCTTACACGCTAGGAACATATTTCCTCCAACGTTATATTGAAAGGGTGCCTCTCGGTCCCAAAACACACGTTTTCTGGAGACTTGTGAGAGGAGTACTGATGACATTGCCCACTGTATGCTTTTTCGGACGCCTGATTGCATCCAGACTGAGGAGAAATCCAAACACAATGCATCTCTGACTACCTTCTGAAGTGGTCAGCTAGATCTGAACACAGTCAGACCACAAAGTTACTTTTGTGTGTCTAGACATGTCTTTTCAATGTGATCTTTGTATTCTGATAGCAGAAGTCACATGTAAGTGTCAAGTGTAGACACAACCTTATTCAACTTCTGAAGTGTAGTGATTAAAATATCTCATTTATTTCTCTTCTCTTCAGGTAAATATGCCCAGGTGACGAATAACCCAGAGAACGATGGCTGCATTAATGCTGTACTGCTGGTGTAAATTAAGAACTCGCTGGGACGGTCCCCTGGACACAGATTAAGCCAAGTCCTGGACTAAAAAGAATTTAATGGAGATTTTCCAGTGTTTTTTTTATAGTCCAGGACTAGACTTAATCTGTGTCTGGGAAACGACCCCATCAATACAGACTGTGCCTGTAACATACAGCCAGAGCTATGGCTGGCATGAAATAACAGACCAGACCAGGAACACTGAAACATCTGGGAATAAACCATGTGTGTTCAGCCGTGGAGAAAATCAAGAAAACACAGAAAAGATCAGATGCAGTATTTTGCTACGAGGTGTCTTGTAACTAAATACTAAAACATGCGCAAAGGTATGTGTGACTAAATATAAGGGGTTGTGCTTTTGTCCTAAATTTGTTATATAAATTGTTTTTGACTGCTCTGAGAAGTTTCCAGTGTTTTTTTTTGGGGGGGGGGGTAAAAAAAAACAGATTACTTGAAAGAGCAGTAAACTTGAAAAAGGATGGTGCTATTTAACGTGAGAAAGGGATAATGTAACAAGATATACTAGTCCTCTCCACAACTCAGAGCAGGCCAGCACAAGTGGAGCCACAGTTTGAGACGGATGTCATACCTGCAGTGATACTGGTGCTCATCTACTGGAGTACAGGTAGGATAGTGATACACCTGTATTGTATGTAGGGCTGTGCTACACTAATATACAGGGCGGCAGGTAAGCCGAGCGGTTAAGAGCGTTGGGCCAGTTACCAAGAGGTTTTTAGTGGGGCTCTCTTACACTTCTATACGCATGTGTTTGTGCTGAAATTGTACAGTGTTTTTGTCCAGGCCCATCTACACACACTAGCCCATAAATATTTTTGCAAATTTATTGAAAATGATATACAGAAATATCTAATTTACATAAGTATTCACAGGCATGCTGTCAATACTTTGTATAAGCACCTTTGGCGGCGATTACAGCTTTGTTGTCTTTGGTATGTCTGTATCAGCTTTGCACTTAATGATTTGAGTATTTTCTTCCTTGTATATTTTCTTAAGCTCTGTTAAATTAGATGGGGAGTGGTGGTCAACAGCAATCTACAAGTCTTTCCACAGATTTTCAATGGGATTCAAGTCTGGGTTTTGGCTGGGCCACTCAATACGTTCACATTCTTGTTCTGAAGCCATTCAAGCGTTGCTTTGGCTGTATGGTCATTATCCTGTTGGAATGTACATTTTCGCCCTAGTCCGTCATTTGCATTCTGAAGCTGGTTCTCATCAAGGATTTGCCTGTATTTGGTTCTTCATTGTTCCCTCTATCCTTGCCAGTCTATCAGTCCCTGTGGCTGAAAAGCACCCCCATAGCATGATGCTGCCACCACCATAGTGATTTTCATTCAGGCCAAAGAGTTTAATTTTTGTCTCATCAGACAACAGAATCTTTCGCTTTTTTCTCCATCTTTCACGTGCTTTTTTGCAAATTTCAGGTTTGCTGTCATGTTTCTCAGGCGTGGCTTCCATCTGGCCACTCTCCCATAAAGCCCAGATTGGTGAAGTGCTGTAGAGACTGTTGGGTTTTTTGCCACCTCCCTGACCAAGGTCCTTCTTGCCCAGTTTCTCAGTTGGGTCGGACGGCCAGCTGTAAGCAGAGTCTGGGTAGTTCCATGCTTTTTCAATATCCCAATGAAGGAGACGACTGTGCTCTTGGAAACTGCACACTAGAAATGGTTTTGTACCCTTACCCAGATACTCTTTTCCACATTTTGTTACAGCCTGAATTTAAAATGGATTAAATTGAGAAGTCACAGGCCTACACACAATACCCCATAACGTCAAAGTGTAATTATGTTTTTAGATTTTTTTAAACAAATTAATAAAAAATTAAAAGCTGAAATGTCGTGAGTCTAGTTTTCAAACCCTTTGTTACGGCAAGCCTAAATTAGTTCAGGAGTAAAAAATGGGCTTAAGTCACAAGTTTCATGGACTCTGTATGTGTGCAATAATAGTCTTTGACATGATTTTTAGAATGACTACCTCATCGCTGTACCCTACAAATAAAATGATCTGTAAGGTCCCTCAGTCAAGCAGTGAATTTCAAATACTGATTCAACCACAAAGACCAGGGAGGTTTTCCAATGCCTTGCCAAGAAGCACACCTATTGGTAGATAAAAAATAAAAAAGCAGACATTGAATATCCCATGGTGAAATGACACATGGATGGTGTATCAATACACCCAGTCACTACAAAGATGCAGCCTTTCTTAACTCAGTTGTTGGAGAGGAAGGAAACAGCTCATGGATTTAACCATGAGGCCTATGGTGAGTTTAAAACGATTAGTTTAATGGCTGTGATAGAAAACTGATGATGAAACAACATTGTAGTTACTCCACAATTACTAACCTAAATAACAGAGTTAAAAGAAATCCCGTACAGAATTAAAATATGCTAAAACATGCATCCTGTTTGCAATAAGGCACTAAAGTAAAACTGAAAATGTGTCAAAGAAATTAACTTTATGTCCTGAATACAAAGTGTTATGTTTGGGGCAAATCCAATAAAACACATCACCAAGTACCACTTTTCATATTTTCAAGCATGGTGCTGGCTACATCACGTTATGTGTATGCTTGTCATCGGCGAGGACTAGGGAAATAGAATAGAGCTAAGCACAGGCAAAATCCTAGAGGAAAACATGGTTTAGACTTCAACAGACACTGGGAGACAAATTCATCTTTCAGCAGATCAATAGCTGAAAACACAAGGCCACATATACACTGGAGTTGCTTACCAAGACGACATTGAATGTTCCTGAGTGGCCTACAGTGGCTTATGAAAGTATTCATCCCCCTTGGCATTTTTCCTATTTTTGTGCCTTTACAACCTGGAATTATATTTGATTTTTTGGGGGTTTGTATCATTTGATTTACACAACATGCCTACCACTTTGAAGATGCAAAATATTTTTTGTGAAACAAACAAGAAATAAGACAAAAAAAAACTTACAACTTGCACATGCATAACTATTCACCCCCCACAAAGTCAATACTTTGTAGAGACACCTTTTGCAGCAATTACAGCTGCAAGTCTCTTGGGGTATGTCTCTATAAGCTTGGCACATCTAGCCACTGGGATTTCTGCCCATTCTTCAAGGTAAAAGTACTCCAGCTCCTTCCAAGTTAGATGGGTTCTGCTGTTAAGTCATACCACACTAGTCTGGGCTTTGACTAGGCCATTCAAAGACATTAAAATGTTTCCCCTTAAACCACTCGAGTGTTGCTTTAGTATGCTTAGGGTCATTGTCCTGTTGGAAGGTGAACCTCCGTCCCAGTCTCAAACCTCTGGAAGACTGAAACAGGTTTCCCTCAAGAATTTCCCTGTATTTCGCGCCATCCATCATACCTTCAATTCTGACCCGTTTCCCAGTCCCTGCTGATGGAAAAACATCCCCACAGCACGATGCTGCCACCACCGTGTTCTCCTTAATGGCCAAAAAGCTCCATTTTAGTCTCATATGACCAGAGTACTTTCTTCCATATGTTTGGGGATTCTCCCACATGCCTTTTGGCGAACACCAAACTTGTTTTCTTTTTCTATAAGCAATGGCTCTTTCAGGCCACTCTTCCGTAAAGCCCAGCTCTACGGCTTAAAATGGTCCTATGGACAGATACTCCAATCTCCGCTGTGGAGCTTTGCAGCTCCTTCAGGGTTATCTTTGGTCTCTTTGTTGCCTCTCTGATCAATGCCCTCCTTGCCTGGTCCGTGAGTTTTGGTGGGCAGCCCTCTCTTGGTAGGTTTGTTGTGGTGCCATATTCTTTAAATGTTTTAATAATGGATTTAATGGCGCTCCGTGGGATGTTCAAAGTTTCTGATATTTTTTTATAACCCAACCCTGATCTGTACTTCTCCACAACTTTGTCCCTGACCTGTTTGGAGAGCTCCTTGGTCTTCATGGTGCCCCTTGCTTGGTGGTGTTGCAGACTTTGGGAACTTTCAGAACAGGTGTATGTATACTGAGATCATGTGGACTTTATTTCACTAATTATGTGGCTTCTGAAGGTAATTGGTTGCACCTCATTTTATTTAGGGGCTTCATAGCAAAGGGGGTGAAATCATATTCACACACCACTTTTCAGTTTTTAATTTTTGAGATTTTTTTTAAACAAGTTATTTTTTTCACTTCACCAATTTGGACTATTTTGTTTATGTCCATTACATGACATTTGAATACAAATCCATTTAAATTACAGGTTGTAATGCAACCAAATAGGAAAAACACCAAGGGGGATGAATACTTTTGCAAGGCACTGTATCCATAAAAAATTATGCCAGCTGATTCATGATTTCGACTGGCTAAGAAACGCTTCCTTACCTGTCTCTCGTCCCGACCCCTACACGTTCACTACTATGGGACAGTTGGAGATTGAGGTTTATACAAATCTCTGCTGTTGAAAACTAAATGTTAGTCTAAAAGAAATGTGAGAATGTCTAGACGCTTTTTATAGTGGAGATCAAGTTTATAACTTTCCTGTCTGGGTTGACAGTGGATTGCACAGTCAGATGGAACAGAGTGAATAGGCATTATAACGTCATAGATTTAGCCGGTGGTAACTTGTGGAATAGACACCGGCTGGAAGGCGCTTTTAACCAACCAGCACTCAGGACCTTTTTTTTTTACCTTTATTTAACTAGGAAAGTCAGTTAAGAACAAATTCTTATTTTCAATGACGGCCTAGGAACAGTGGGTTAACTGCCTGTTCAGGGGCAGAACGACAGATTTGTACCTTGTCAGCTCGGGGGGTTGAACTTGCAACCTTCCAGTTACTAGGCTACCCTGCCGCATTAGACCCACCTGTTGTATAATATCCAACATTTCACACATATAGTCCAAATACTGACTTTTAGCACTTGGTGGTATATAGCAACTTCATACGAGAATAGGCTTTAGGTGAGGAAGATGAACCTGTATCCATATTACTTCAACATCATCTGACATGAGATCCTCTCTCAGCCTAACAGCAATATGACTCTGGACATACATGGCAACAACTCCCCCATTTGCATTTAAATCAATCAATCAAGTAAGCATTTCACGGTTGTATTCGGCTCATGTGACAAATAAAGTTTGATTTGATGTATATATTCTATAACCATTTACATTTGAGTCAATGGTACTGAGTGGGCTGCCCACAGTGGGCTTCTTTCTAAGGCAGACAGTTTCAGTGCAAACAATGGAATTCAATTCTATGTGTATATGATTATTACAGACAATACCCTTGGAGCTAACAGTTAAAGGAGCGTTGGGCCAGGGTTGAGTGTTCTGACAGTAAACAAAAGGTTGCTGGTTCAAATACCTGAGCTGACAAGGTGAAAAATCTGTCAATGTGCCTTTGGGCAAGGCACTTAACCCTAATTTGCTCTAGGGGCGCTGTACTTCTATGGCTGACCCTGTAAAACAACACATTTTACTGCACCTATAACGTGTATGTGACAAAACTAGTTTTTTTTATTGTTTTATACTTTACACAAGCACATAGCCTCTGGAATTCGGGGTGCTGAGGGTGTTGCAGAACCCCGATAAATCTCTCTCTCATGTGAACTATGCCGTTATTACTTCTCTATGAGTGGAGAAAAATAACTCCTAGGCTGAGCAGAGCAAAAAATATTCCTCAGCACCCTCTAAATTGGCAATAGAGTATTGTCCACATATGTAGAAAGGATGCCAGGTAATTGATTTTGGTTCAGTAGCATCCTATGCTGAGGTGATCTGCTCAGATCTACTGCTACAGCCTAATAACGCCCTGACTGCCCCAGTGGGAGGGGGCTCCAGGGGCCAAAGGTGTTATGGGGCCACAGCTTCAACATCACCTGCTCCACATTACCCAGGAGTCGCCTTCCTCCTCATGTTCCCCAGCGACAACAGACCCAGACCCAGCTAGCTGCCAATCACTCTGCTAACTTCCTCTTCCCTGCTGCAGATTACTTCCACCAAGGGCATTACACCTGTGTTAATAAGAATGACGTTTTCCGTCATAACTTCTCTGACAGTGAGCTCCACTCCCTCATTG
Organism: Oncorhynchus clarkii lewisi; assembly: GCF_045791955.1. Lineage (NCBI taxonomy): Eukaryota > Metazoa > Chordata > Actinopteri > Salmoniformes > Salmonidae > Oncorhynchus > Oncorhynchus clarkii. The sequence goes on along the minus strand of NC_092175.1, from coordinate 12,332,633 downwards.
TCACAGGTAAACTGAACATGGAACGAACTTTTGACTTTGTCAACATTGCCAGATTTCCACAGATGTTTAGATCTGGGCCAATTTTCATAGTCTAAGAGTAGGAGACTTATCTAAGATTAATCTTATTCAATATGCACTCCTAATCAGAGACGCTTTAATTCTGAAATAGGATGTTTTGCTGGTAATGAGTGCTGACCTAGGATCAGTTTTGCTGATGATCAATCCCCTCATTTTGTGTTTCTATTGCAACCAATCCTCTGACATCTTTTACCATCAGACTGGTAGTAGTGCTACGGTCCCGTTCTTCAAGACCACCAGGTGGAAGAAGAGAGTAGTTCTTACATTTCCTTGAACCTTTTTGATATGTCATGTAATCGGTGGTAAAAAAAAAGAAGTACCCATTTGTCATACTTGACTAAAAGTATAGATACCTTAAAAGAAAGTTACTCAAGTAAAAGTGAAAGTCATCCAGTAAAATACTACTTGAGTAAAAGTCTAAAATTATTTGGTTCTAAATATACGCAAGTATCAAGAGTCAAAATAATTTCAAATTCCTTATATTAAGCAAAGCAGATGGCATCATTTTCTTGTTTGAAAAATGTACTGATAGCCAGGGGCAGATTCCAATACTCAGACAAAATTTTCATTAGGAATGTAGTGAAGTAAAAAATGACAAAAATACAAATAGTAAAGAACAGATACCAAAGAAAACTTCTTAGGTAGTACTCTAAAGTATTTTTACTTAAGTACTTTACACCACTGCATGTACTCAAACAAAAGTAAAACAAAAACACATTTTCACTACATAAAAACATTTGACTGAAAAATAGTGAACCTTCCTTCCTGTAATACTTTCTTGTGCATTGTTTAGATCGAGAACAGTAACTGCATGCCAACTGTAAGGCACAGTATACAATTGTACAAAAAAACATAATTGTTTCATTGTAATTAAGCTATATATATATATATATATATTTTAAATACATTACATTTACAGACACAGGGCTGTTGGGCTACTCAATTAAATGATTTAGGACAAATCTGGATCAATCTTGAAATAAGTGAAAAATGAAAAAATGTGTGGACTGCACACTAAATACTTGTATACCCACAAAGCTAAACTGACAACAGATGTTGAAATGTACACAATGCTTCTGGTGAATGAGTAAGGATAAAAAACAAAGGCAAAATAGATGTACGTTTTAAGGTGGATATTTCCATGTCTGTATTGACGACAGATATAAAATACACAATTTATGGGTATCCCGTGCACCACAAATGCACAATATTTAATTTTTAATAACAATTAAAATGGTGCAATCTGCAAGTTACAGCTGTTCAATTCTTATTTCAATTAACAATATTTACACATTGATTCTTGAAGAATTTAACTATCACGTTGATCTCAAGGGCTGTGTGAGCTCTTGCATCCATAGCCCTCTCATTTGGAGAGGAGTGGTTACACCTAAGATTAACAGCAAACCAAGTGGCAGGGCTGCTGTTTGATTTCACAAATTATTACAGATTGTAGCTTTAAACCACATTTGTTTCTAATATACAACTAGTTTTCAATTGCCACTGAGTTCATGTGCAGCAGAATTCCCTGAAAAAAAATATATAGGTTTTGGAGATTCTCATTTACAGAATATATAAATTAGGATCAAGCACATTGATTGGATAAAAATGATAACTTTAAACACTTCCCTGTGTGATTTTAATTTTTTTATCTTCTTCAATTCAATCTCCTCTCTCTCAGTAGTCCATTGGTTCATCTTCAGGGAGTGCCATCAGAGAGAGACCATTGATGTCCTCCACATGGTTGTGTTGACATTGGGAGACCTGAGGGGCAGGTCATCATTCCCTTTCTGGGTTCAGTCACTGACTTCCTCACCCCGACTGGCGGAGATGTTCTCATTAAGAAAGAGCTCACAGTAGAGTAGGAGGTAGATAGATACAGTAGCTGTTCCCTCTGAGATCGTCTACATTACAGTCAGCAACTGCAGACAGACTGATCAGACCGACAAACCACCTTTCATCCTAAATTACTACTCATTATGATTAGATTGGTCAGTCTGCAACCGCCGGCAGCAACGTAGTCGATCTCAAACACGCACTATGTGTAGTAATCTAGCTTGCCGCCGATGGTCTTGCAGCCATTGACGGAGAAGATCTTATCGCTCTTGGGGAAATAGACCAATTCTCTGGCCATCTGGTCAACCACGTCCTGGTCGGGCTCCAGGCCCTTGGCAGACATCTCTGCCATGCCACACAGCAGCACATGTCTGTACTCCAGAGGCAGGAAAGGGATGAAGAAGTCAACTAGGTTCTTGTCTATCAGACTGGTGTGCCACAACCCACCTACACAGAAAGGGAGGGAGGGGGGGACACAGTCATAAGATGGGCAAGAAGACGCTACCACCAATTCCTCTCAGATGTACACAAGTGCCTCGGGGGTAAGGATAGTCATAAGATAGGCAGGGGCAAGAAAGGCAGATGGACAGAATAGAGAGATACAACACAGGTCATCTTTGTACTGAAGGACTGAAAAGTCTCCAATAACATCCCAAGTCTTCTAACCCCAGGCTTAGTAACAAAAAGGGAAAAATCCTAACCTAAGATAAACATACACTACATGACCAAAAGTATGTGGACACGTGCTTGTCAAACATCTCATTCCAAACATATGGGCATTAATATGGATTTGATCCCCCCTTTGCTGCTATAAGAGCCTCCACTCTTCTGGGAAGGCTTTCACCTAGATGTTGGAACCTTGCAGCGGGGACTTGCTTCCAGTCAGCCATGTACATTAGTGAGGTCAGGCACTGATGTTGGGAGATTAGGCCTGGCTCGCAACCGGTGTTCCAATTCATCCCAAATGTGTTCGATGGAGTTGAGGTCAGGGCTCTGTGCAGCCCAGTCAAGTTCTTCCACACCAATCTCGACAAACCATTTCTGTATGGACATCGCTTTGTGCACAGGGACATTGTCATGCTGAAACAGGAAAGGGCCTTCCCCAAACTGTTCCCACAAAGTTGGAAGCACAGAATTGTCTAGAATGTCATTGCATGCTGTAACGTTAAGATTTCCCTTTAGTGGAACTAAGGGGCCTAGCCAGAACCATGAAAAACAGCCCCAGACAATTATTCCTCCTCCACAAAACTTTACAGTTGCCACTATGCATTCGGCCAGGTAGCTTTCTCCTGGCATCCGCCAAACCCAGATTCGTCCGTCGCACTGCCAGATGTTGAAGCGTGATTCATCACTCCAGAGAACGTTTCCACTGCTCCAGTGTCCAATGGCGGTGAGCTTTACACCACTCCAGCCGACACTTGGCATTGCGCATGGTGATCCTAGGCTTGTGTGTGGCTGCTTGTCCATGGAAACCCATTTCATGAAGCTTCCGACGAAGTGTTCTTGTGCTGACGTTGCTCCAGAGGCAGTTTGGAACTCGGTAGTGAGGGTTGCAACCGAGAACAAACTATTTTTACGGGCTACGCACTTCAGCGGTCCCGTTCTGTGAGCCTGTGTGGCCTACCACTTCGCGGCTGAGCCGTTCTTGCGCCTAAGCATTTCCACTTCACAATAACAGCACTTACAGTTGAACAGGGCATCTCTTGCAGGGCAGAAATTTGACAAACTGACTTGTTGAAAAGGTGGCATCCTATGACGGTGCCAGGTTGAAAGTCACTGAGCTCTTCATTAAGGCCATTTTCCTGTCAATGTTTGTCTGTGGAGAATGCATGGCTGTGTGCTCGATTGTATACACCGGTCAGCAACGGGTGTGGCTGAAATGTCCAAATCCACTAATTTGAAGGGGTGTCTACAAACTTTTGAACATAGAGTATATGATTTGTTAAATATGGAAAAGGATTACCAAAATGCATAAGTTCGGCTACAGCCCTAAAGGACGGCAAAGAGGTGGCTTACTCTGCTTGCTGTTGAACACGGACAGGGTGAGAGCTGGTTCTAAGTGTTGCAGCTTGATCTCCTCTCGGTCTCTACCTGCTTTCCAAAAGTCCAGAGCCACCTGCGTGATGTGCTCTCCTCCAGCGTTGCTATGGAGATGAGCAAAACAAACTAGTAGATATTAAAAGTGGTCCAAAGTGGGGGGTTTTCTTCTACTCACTGGCCCGGTCGGACCTGTTGGCCAAAAATCTACTAGCGAGAACAGAATTTTCACTGGTCCGGATATTGGGTGCATTAGGGTTAGGATTAAATGCATTAGGGTCATGTCGGGCCTAGGTCAGGGTTCCCCAATAGGCGGTCCGCGTGGTGATTTTATTTGCAAAATCTGAAGTAACTCAACTTTAATTTTGTGGTTCCGTATCTGATTCACAGCTGATTTTCAGCTAAGTAAAAATATGGTCACTACAACGAGTCGTTAAGTTGTGGGAAAGATAGGATGATGGATGACTACTATACTGTATTTGAATGTAAGTCCAGTTTTAAAAAATTCTAAAGTCTCCAAAAACAACACATGAATTCTTATCACACACTGCTGGTCTGTCTGGCCTACCTGAGGAAGATGAAGATGGCTTGGCGGTAGGAGACCCCGTCCAGATATTCGTAGTAATCCAAGTAGGGCTTTATACAGTCGATTAGGCCAGGATGCATCTTGTCCATCTCATCAAAGATGAACATGGAACGTGGGCAGTTGGTGACGTTGCCTTTGATCCACTGCTGCAGCTGAGACTGAGGGATGGTCACAACAGTTTAAACACAGACTTATCTACAGCAGTGAAGACAGTTTTACAGCATAGCCGCAAAATACATTTAAAATTTATTTTCAGCTATACATTCTGTATCATATAGAACCATCAAATTCAAATCTGGACCTTGAAGCCAGTTCAAATGTCTTTTTTGCATTCTTCCCATTTAACCAGGGACTGATTTAAACCTGGGACACCAGTTGGGTGCAATTAATAATCAGGTAGAACAGAAAACCATCAGTACTCTGGAACTTGTTGGGTAAGAACTAGTAGATATTAAAAGTGGTCCAAAGTGGGGGGTTTTCTTCTACTCACTGGCCCGGTCGGACCTGTTGGCCAAAAATCTACTAGCGAGAACAGAATTTTCACTGAATTTTCATATTGGGTAGTTTATAAATGCATTAGAATATAGAGTATGCATAATAGTTTTTTTTTTTTTTTACAGCCTAATTCTCCATTGAGAATTTCCCTGCCACAGTTGCAAGGTAGTATATTGTATTTCAATATTACAAAATACTTGTTTTACCTTATAGTTCTCAATCTGACTCAGATGAGGGAAGTGAGCTGTAGACACAAACTGATGGACGAAACTGCTGGCCATGCCCTCCTTGTAGATGTTTTCAGCTATCAACTGGCTGACTAAGTTCTTCCCTGTGCCAGTCCAGCCATGCAGAGAGAGCACCAGGGACTTTTTAGGGTTTTTATTGTTCATGAAACCCGTTACAGCTTTCTGGATGACTCTGGAGGCAACATGTTGACCAAACAGCTTCTGATCTAGGGCCACTTCCAAACCTGATGACAGGGAAGGAGTTGATTATTAAGTGTTAATGAATGAATTATTAATGAATTATTTCTATACAAATAACAGGTGGTTATATTCATAACATGTTAAGCATGTAGGACCCAGCTGCTGAGTAGGCTAGTGGTGCGCGGGTCAGCTGTTTGTTCACCCCCACCCGCTCACAATTGCTAATAACCGATCATCAACCGTCAGACTATATGTGATAAAGTGAAAATCTGTGGCCAGCACTCGACCCTAACCTGCTAATATAGAAGATCCGCTGTAGGCTACTGTCAGAGATGGTGGAAGGATCTTTTTTTTGGACTGATTTAGGCTTTGTTTCTGCTTATAATTTCAGACATTTTGGTAGGCGATTTGTTGGTAAACTCCTACAATTAGATACATGCAGCTTCTCTTCTGTCATATGTTGCATTGGAGGAATAAACTCTTGCTCACCAGAATTAATGCTTCAATCTAGTTGACATCAGTAAAGTTCTCTCTGTCATCTCTGCCTCTTTCGTGAAGGAAAGACGTTTAGCTGTGAAAATGACCCAAAATGTTCCGGATGCGACTTCAGTTGGGCTTGGATGCATCTTTTATGTGGTTTAAATAGCTTATGATGCTGATAAAGATAGATACCGGCTGTAGAGGTGCTAACTATGCATTCGCATTCTCTCAAGATGCTGAAATAAATAATTTTTCTCCACTCCTGTTCCCGAGTCAAAATTGTGCCTACATTTGGTGTATAATTTTACTGCAAGCAATGCTTAAATCGGCAGGAGTTACTATTAAGGCTATGTCAGTGGTTATAGACTAGTCAGTGTCCAGATTTCAGGGGGGAAGAAATGGTAGAAAAATGATTGGAACCATTTCCCTGTTTGACCACTAGGTTTTATGGGTTTTATGACACCTCCACTTTGGGGCTCTTATTTGGCGCGTGTAAAGTTACATGCTGACCAGACCGCTCGTGCGCATGTTGATTTTGCCAAGCATTAAAACATTAAATGGCAATTTAGCTAGCGGCTGCTAGCTAATTTGTCCTGGGATATAAACATTGGGTTGTTATTTTACCAGAAATGCACAAGGTCCTCTACCCCGACAATTAATCCACAGATAAAAGGGTAAAAATGTGTTTCTAGTAATCTCCTCCTTCAGGCCTCTTCTTTGTTCTTTATATGGCAGTTGGCAACCAACTTTAAGGTGCATTACCACTACCACTGTAGTTGCTAACTGGCATATAACATCCACATTTTATTTAAAATTAAAATTAAAAGGGCCTATTTCTATAACCAATATGAATTCGGTGGGCAGAAATGATTAAATATTAAAGCATTAGACCTCTCACTAAAGGCATCAGTCATACAAAAGTTATACTTAAATCCAAACTGGTTCTCTAGTATATTGGTAGGAATGTCTCATCCTATATTCAGGAAGGGCCTTTTCCCCTTTATTCAGATTACACCTGCTCACTTTCGGTTGTTTGAAAAGGAAATAATCTCCAAAATATCTTTATTTTTTAAACAAACCTTAGAAAGTTGGTTGCAATTTCAGTTTAATCCACCTGAAAGGGCGGAACAAATAGTACAACAAATATTGTGGTTAAATTCAAATATACTAATTGATTAACAAAAAAACTGTATTTATCGAAGAAATGTTTAAAAAAGGTATAATTTTAGTGAATGATATCATAAATAGGACTGGTGGAGTTATGTCACACATGCAGCTAACACAGACATATGGAAATGTCTTCTACCCAAAATTACAACCAATTAATTGCAGCATTACCACAAAAATGGAAGAGGCAAGTAGAAGGGGAAAAAAGTAAGGAACTTGTATGTCGGCCCTGTATTAAAGAACATAAATGGTTAAAGAAAAGTGTGATAAATAAAACATATACCAATTTAATTTAAGGACCAAAAAACTGACAGCTGTGCCATATACATTGCAAAATAGTTGGGAAGAGATTTTGGATGTACCCATTCCATGGCACATGGTTTATGAATTGATACGCAAAACAACGCCGGATTCAAAACTTCACATTTTTAAATATAAATTACTATACAAAATTCTTGCAACTAATAGAATGTTATACATATGGGGGGATACAATCTTTCCAGCTCTGCAGATTCTACTGTGAGGAGGCAGAGTCATTAGATAATTTATTTTGGTATTGTCCATATGTAGCTCATTTTTGGCCACAGGTCCAGGAATGGCTGAAGAATTGCAACATTTGCCTAGAACTAACACTACAGACAGCAATACTGGGTGATTTGAAAAGCCATAGTCAATCGATCAATAATATAATAATTATTTTAGCAAAAATGTTTATTTTTAATTTACAATCTGTAGAAGCTATGAGAATAGGAAGGTTCAATTATTTTGTGAAGCATCACAGCACAGTTGAAAAATATATGGCAAGTAGAAATCCGAAATGGATGATGTTGAGAGACAGATGGGAGGGGTTGAATGGAGCTGAAGGGTGGGACTAATAACAAGATAAACAATGTAAAACATACGAGATCTGTAAAATGTATATAGGTTCGGAACTTTTGTGAAATAGCACAGTTACAAATAGAAATCCAACTGGATGGACATCAGAAATAGAGGAAGGACTAAGAAGAAACAAGAGACAACTATTGTAAAGTAGACTGTGTCTGTAGAATGTGTGTATGGATTAAAGGTAGAAGCAGAAGTGTTTATTAGTTTACTTCAATTGGGGGAATCGGCGGAAGGGTTTGCGGGGAATAATAATAAAGGTATATTCTTTAAAAAAGTATGTATGTCTATATAGGTATGTGTATGTATATATATGCATGCGTGTATGGATATATATATATTTACCAAAAAAATATGGGGGATTGAAAATGATGCAGACAGTTACATTGGAAGCAACATTCTTTCCGCAATATTAAGCTGATCCACCCTCTAATTAAAAATAAAAAAACACCATAATTAAGTTTACCGATGACACAACAGCCTGATCACCGACAATGATGAGACAGCCTATAGGGAGGAGGTCAGAGACTTGGCAGTGTGATGCCAGGACAACAACCTCTCCCTCAACATGATCAAGACAAAGATGATAGTGAACTACAGGAAAAGGAGGACCGAGCACACCCCCATTCTCATCAACGGGGCTGTAGTGGAGCAGGTTGAGAGCTTCAAGTTCCTTGGCGTCCACATTACCAACAAACTAACATGGTCCAAGTACACCAAGACAGTCGTAAAGAGGGCAGGACCAAACCTATTCCCCCTCAGGAGACTGTTATTTTGTTACTTTAATTTAAATATTTTGTAGGTATTTTTCTTAAAACTGCATTGTTGGTTAAGGGCTTGTAAGTAAGCATTTCACTGTAAGGCCTGTTGTATTCGGCGCATGTGACAAGTACAATTTGATTTGAAGGCCTGATTCACACAGTCCCCTCTGAACAGTTGTTCAGATGTCTCTGTTACTTGAACTCTGTGATGCATTTATTTGGCCTGCAATTGCTGAGGCTGGTAACTCTAATGAACTTATCCTCTGCAGCAGAGGTAACACTAGGTCTTCCTTTCCTGTGGCGGTCCTTATGAGAGACAGTTTCATCATAGTGAGTGATGGTTTTTTAGACTGCACTGAAATTTTAAGGATTGACTGAACTTAATGTCAAAGTAATGATGGACTGTCGTTTCTCTTTGCTTATTTGAGCTGTTCTTGCCATAATATGGACTTGGTCTTTTACCAAATAGGGCTATCTTCTGTATACCACCACTACCTTGTCGCAACACAACACAAGGAAAGAAATTCTACAAATGAACTTTTAACAAGGCATATCTGTTAATTGAAATGCATTCTAGGTGATTACCTCAAGAAGCTGGTTGAGAAAATTAACACTTTTTTCAGTTACTACATGATTCCATATGCGTTATTTCATAGTTTTGACGTCTTCACTATTATTCTACAATTGAGAAAATAGTAAAATAAAGAAAAACCCTTGAATCAGTAGGTGTCCAAACCTTTGACTGGTACTGTACATTTCACAAGAATTATACATTTATAGATTTTAGGTATTGTTTTCTCTTTTTTTAAGCTGCCCGTCAACCACACAATATTTCATGACCCACTAAAGTAGGCCAATGGTATATTGGTGGAGATCAATATGCAATTGGATGACTAAAACGCAAAGGGATTGACTGTGTTGACTGTGTCTACATTATCAAATAGCCTAAGTAAACCACGTAAACAAACACTTCAACCATCTAATAGTTTAGCTGTACACATACCTGTTGAATTAAAAGCAACCCATTTTGACTCGCAACTTTCATGTAAATGATTGTACATTTTCTTCCCCACTGCTGCTAGGCCTAATGTTACTCCCGCACCGACAATTGTGGTTGAGATTGGTTCGAACGCATTCACAAGTACACTCGATATCAAAACATACAAGATGTATGTTACTCTCATTTTCTCTTAAAATGAAAATGTAGCTACCTAGCTTATCATTTAGGAGTGGAAAGACGGAGTGCAAATCAGCTACGATCTTTCCTCCTACGTAATCATTATGCGACAGTAAAAGCAAATGTCGCGTTCAAACAACTTCCTTTTTTGATGATTCTTTTTTATTAAACAGTAACATGCAAAACACAAGAAACACTCGAACATCTCCGACTTGAGACTTCATTACGTTCAAGATAACTGGAAACTCGTGGGGGAAAAAACTCAGGCTGAGAAAAATCTATTTGAATCAAATCAAATTATATTTGTCACATGCGCCGAATACAACAGGTGTAGACAACCGTGAAATGCTTACTTACAAGCACTTAACCAACAATTCAGTTCAAAAAATATAGTTAAGAAAACATTTGCTAAATTAATTAAAGTAGAAAAAAACTAAATAAAAAGCAACACAATGAAATAACAATAACGAGGCTATATACAGGGGGTACAGGTTAGTCGAGGACGGTCATCCAATTTAGAATTCGGGACTCTTTCTTGAGCTGCGACCTGAAGATCAATGCCGTCATGATTTGACCTCGTATTTTCCCTAGTTCCCAGTTGTTTTGAACAAGCACCTTTCTGAAGCACCGACTTCCCGACCTGAAGCTCAATGCCGTCATGATTTGACCTCGTATTTTCCCTAGTTCCCAGTTGTTTTGAACAAGCACCTTTCTGAAGCACCGACTTCCCGACCTGAAGCTCAATGACGTCATGATTTGACGTCGTTTCCCCCCCTTCTTCTTCTTTAAAGTTTTATGGCAAACTACAGCTATTGGTGTATTGACGCCACCTACTGCATGGGGCATTGAAACAAAAAATATTCCATTGCATTCCATTGTGCGATCCCTAAACAGGCTCAGGTGCCTGTAAGGACAGAGCACTCAAATCCTTGAGTCCCAAATAACGCTCAGCCGCACTCACAATGATGCCAATTTTCTCTGAGTTCCCCTCTGTTTGCAAAGTGCAGTTGATGACCAATGCAATAAACGCTACAAAGTTCCCCTTCTTGACATGCAACATGTCAGGATCCCTCTGTTGACAAGGAATATTATCTGGTTTCTCTATGTGTCTCTATTCCTACTACCATTATTTATTCAACTTTACTCCTTTATTCCACTCTTCTCATTGCCTCTGCATAGGAGACGTGCTGGACAGCCCTTATTCTTACTACGTTAGTCTCCTTCGCCCAAACAGGACACTTCAGAAGTTCGGGTGCACCACAATTGCAGAATTTAGGCTCAGCTGGCATATATACCCCTCCCGTCATACACTTGACACATGACCAAATATTTAGCATTTATCACACTGCACAAAGGCTTTTTCCACCACTACTTAAGTACATTTTAACACTCCTGCTGTGTTCCGGTCGAATTGGACTGATTTACAAGTTCTCACTCTGAAAAATGTAGTTCATTTAATCTGATTGTCATAAGGTTCCATAACTTTGTCCACACAGGGCATCTGAACACACAAAAAATACATTTTGATGATTTTCTTTACATTTTGGGTGTTTTATTTAACTTTTGTACAACTATGGTGTTCCCAGTCAAAATAAATGAATGGGTGAGACTACAATTAGTGTATAACATTGAGTTCAGGCACATGCACATTCATCAGATGGACACACTTCCTCTCCCAGACCCCCACATGCATGTGTTTGAGTGTGCGCACACACACACACACCTCACTCCCCATCTTGGCTTCCATGGCAAACCCTACGGGAACCTTAGAATCTTAGAACCCTATAGAATCTTTCCCCCACAGGAACCACACCTGTTGGCATTCTCACAAACAATCACAATGTTGTTTCAATAAAATATATAACTTTTCTCGCAGCTCTGGTATATAAAGCTTTTTTGAGGCCTTTTCATTCTGTGGCAGCACAATGACCAAACGATATAGTGTATGTGAGGCTCTTGATCATACCTTTGATTATGACACTGGTGAGGAGGAGAGAGGCCAGGAAACTGACAGTGAAGATGCATTAGAGGAGAAAGTAGTCTGTGATAAATAGCACAATATGTTTAATCTGAGCATTTGTTATAGTCAAAATAATCATTTGCTTTAACTTCTAGCAACACCCCAAAATATAACACCCTTGATAGGTGCCCTGCTTCGAAGATCCACACACAACACATTCCATTCCGATATATTATTTTGGCACATAGCACGCTCTTTCCGTTCCACAGATACACAACAAAATAAGCCCATTTGTCGTTATTTTCATCGACGCCACCTAATCCTCAATTTTTACAGAGACTTCAATCGGATCTCCCAGTTAACATCTATCCAAAACCCTTACTCTGACCCAAAAATAATCAGAACTAGGTTTGAATTTACTACATTCCACTACCACTTTACTTCTCTTATTTCCTTTTGTATTCGCCAATGTAATCCAATTCTTCACACTCTCATCTCCACTTGACACGCCATCTGATTCAAACTTCACATCTTCTACTGCCATTTTCTCCTTTCCCAGAGTTCCCTGTTGTCTTGAAAGCACCACAAGATGGGCTAAAACTAGCATGGCTGACTCGTGACTCATGTGACTACACAGCAAACTAGAGAGGCTGGTGTTAGCAAGACTAGGCTAAAACCACAGAGTTTCTAAACCCAAAGGCGCAACATCACGAGATTTAAAGGAACACTTGCGAAAGAGACCAAACAGACCAGGCCGGGGTTTGAGAAGTCAATGAAAGAAGTGAAAAATTCTTCCTTAATTGTTCATTCTCTCGAAATCTAAAGGCACAAACTACACTACATGACCAAAGGTATGTGGACACCTGCTCGTCGAACATTTAATTCCAAAATCATGGGCATTAAAATGGAGTTGGTCCCCCCATTGCTGCTATAACAGCCTCCACTCTTCTGGGACTTGCTTCCCCTCAGCCACAAGAGCATTAGTGAGGTCGGCACTGATGTTGAGCGATTAGGCCTGGCTCACAGTCGCATCCCAAAGGTGCTCGATGGGGTTGAGGTCAAGGCTCTGTGTAGGCAAGTCAACTTTTTCCACACCGATCTCGACAAACCATTTCTGTAAACTCAGATTCGTCTGATGGACCGCCAGATCGTGAAGTGTGATTCATCACTCTGCCAAGCAGGGTCGTGTTTCAGAGGACACATGGCTCTCAACCTTCGCCTCTCCCGAGTCAGTATACCAATTGGATATCACGAAATGGTGGAGAAAAAGGGGTAAAAAGTTTTTAAAAATAAAAAGAATGCTTCTCCAATAGAAATCCCAGATCACACTTGTAGGCGATGTCATGGATGTCATGGAGAATATAAACACATAAATCGGGTCTAACGGTTGTCTTGCACCAAATTTTTTTCCACTCATGATCGTTTTGCGTGGATGATTGGGCTGCACGATGAGGCCATTGTTGACAACCATAGCATTTTAGCTAAACCTAACCCATAACCCCTTTCCTAATCTTAAACTCATTCTCCTAATCTCCTGCTACATTAGTTCTCTTAACCTGCCAAGTTAATTCTCTCCTATGTTAGTTCTCTTAACCTGCTATGTAAACATTAAGCTGACCGCGGTGCACCTGGCTATGGCTGTTTAATAATGAAGCACTGATGTTTCACCCATCCCTGTTGATCCACCCAGTTCTTTTGCAACGCCCACTTTCAGATACACTCCAAGTATGCGGTTACCTATACCTGCCCTTTTTTTCATTCCGTTCCGCTGTTTGACCAGCAAAATAAAGTTCTGTACTGGTTTGAACCCAAAATAAGTAATGGTTTATATTGTTCCTTTTTAAATCTACTTTAAAATTGTTTTTATTTAGCTCAACATTAAATTAACAATGGATAGAGCAGCTTGCGATGGAGCGGGCAAGCTACATACAAGTGACAGACAAGTGTGGTGTAGGATGCGGGTGAGGAGAGAGTGGGCATGAAGCGCTGGGCATCTTGTTGTAATGACATGCATTATCTGTTTAAAGGTCTTACTCACATCAGCTACAGAGAGCGTGATCAACAGCTGCTGCTCTCAAGCATGGTTTAGTGTTGCTTGCCTCAAAGCGAGCATAGAAGTCATTTCGCTCATCTGGTAAACTCTGTCGTGTAACTGGGTTTCCCTTTGTAATCTGATTTGATTTTAATCTGTGATAGTCCTGTATTGTCACTTTGCCTATTTGATGGTTTGTTGGAGGGCGTAGTGGGATTTGTTGTAAGTGTCCCGGTAAGTGTCTCACACTTTGAAAGAGACAGCTCTAGCCTTTAGCTCAGTGCAGATGTTGCCTGTAATCCATGGCTTCTGGTTGGTCACTGTGGGGGCGACGTCGTCGATGCACTTATTGATGAAGCCGGTGACTCTTCAGTGACATAGGATGGGTCCCGAAACATAGTCCAGTATGTGCTAGCAAAACAGTCCTGTAGGTTAGCACCCACCTCATCTGACCACTTCTTTATTGTGACCGTACATACAGTGCATTCGGAAAGTATTCAGACCCCTTGACCTTTTCCACATTTTGTTAGATTAGTCTTAATATAAAATGTATTAAATTATTTTTTTCTCATCAATCTACACACAATACACCATAATGACAAAGCAAAAACAAGTTGTGTTCTTGACATTTTTGCAAATATTAAATTAAAAACTGAAATATGTCATTTACATAAGTACTCAGACCCTTTACTCAGTACTTTGTTGAAGCACCTTTGGCGACAATTGCAGCCTCGAGTCTATACTTGGGGAGTTTCTCCCATTCTTCTCTGCAGATCCTCTCAAGCTCTGTCAGGTTGGATGGGGAGCATCGCAGCACAGCTATTTTCAGGTCTCTCCAGAGATGTTCGATCAGATTCAAGTCTGGGTTCTGGCTGGGCCACTCAATGAAATACAGAGACTTGTCCCGAAGCCACTCCTGTGTTGTCTTGGCTGTGTGCTTAGGGTCGTTGTCCTGTTGAAAAGGTGAACCTTCGCCACAGTCCGAGGTCCTGAGTGTTCTGAAGCAGGTTTTCATCCAAGATCTCTCTGTAATTTGCTCCGTTCATCTTTCCCTCAATCCTGACTAGTCTCCTAGTCCCTGCTGCTGAAAAACATTCCCACAGCATGATGCTGCCACCACAATGCTTAACCGTATTGGTGCCAGGTTTCTTCCAGACGTGACGCTTGGTATTCAGGTCCAAGAAAATTCAATCTTGGTTTCATCAGATCAGAGAAAATAGTTTTTCATGGTCTGAGTCCTTTAGGTGCCTTTTGTTAAATTCCAAACAGGCTTTCTTGTGCCTTTTACTGAAGAGTGGCTTCCGTCTGGCCACTCTACCATAAATGCCTGATTGGTGGAGTGCTGCAGAGATGGTTGTCCTTCTGGAAGGTTCTCCCATCTCCTCAGATGAACTCAGGAGCTCATTGGGTTCTTGGTCACTTCCCTGACCAAGGCCCTTCTCCCCCAATTGCTCAGTTTTACCAGACTGCCAGCTCTAGGAAGAGTCTTGGTGGTTCCAAATGTCTTCCATTTAAGAATGATGGGACCTTTAATGCTGCAGACATTTTCTGGTACCCTTCCCCAGATCTGTGCCCGACACAATCCTGTCTTGGAGCTCTACGGACAATTCCTTCGACCTCCTGGCTTGGTTTTTGCTCTGACATGCATTGTCAACTGTGGGACCTTATACAGACAGATGTGTGCCTTTCCAAATCATGTCCAGGCAATTGAATTTACATCAGGTGGACTCCAATCAAGTTACAGAAACATCTCAAGGATGAGCAATGGAAACAGAATGCACCTGAGTTCAATTGCGTGTCTCACAGCAAAGGGTCTGAATACTTAGGTAAATAAGGTATCTGTTTTTTAATATTAATAGATTTGTTCAAATTTCTAAAAACCTGTTTGCGCTTTGTCATTGTGGGGTATTGTGTAGATTGTACTCATCAATCTTTAATTTAATCAATTTTAGAATAAGGCTGTAATGTAACAAAATGTTGAAAAAGTCAAGGGGCCTGAATACTTTCCGAATGCACTGTACATATCCCAACCATAAATCATGCATTACAGGCAATACATCCGCTCTGAGCTAAAGGCTAGAGCGGCTTCTTTCAAGAAATGGGTGTTGCAGAAGTAGTATGTAGACAACTGGGCTGTGGCTTTCCTGTTTCAATGCTAAACCACTCTGTTCCAGAAGAGATACTGATGATACCTTTTAAATGTGATCGCTCAATGTATTTTCTCAATAGAAAGGATCGTTTATTTGAATTGATTTTGGTTAAATACCATCCTGTTGAGGTGATCTGCTCAGATCTGCTTCTCCAGCCTAATATCTCTGACTGCCCCAATGGGAGGGGTCTCCAGGAGACAGAGGTGTTATGGGGCGACAGCTTCACCTGCTCTACTTCACCACAGTACCCAGGAGGCTCCTTCCTTCTCACTTTCACTGGCTCCACAAGACCCTAGACTCAGCCAGCTGTCAATCACTCTGCTGCCTTCCTCTTCCCTGCTACAGATTACTTCCACCAAAGGAACTACACCGGTGTTCATAAAAATTAATTTTTCTGTCATAACTTGAGTTCCACTCCCTCATTGTCACAGGTAAACTGAACATGGAACTAACTTTTTGACTTTGTCAATATTGACAGATTTCCACAGATGCTTAGATTTGGGGCTGTTTTCTTCGTGTCTAAGAGTAGGAGACTGCTAATCTAAGATTAGATCCCCACTGTCCATGTAATCTTATTCAACATGGTCAAAAAAGCTAAACTGATCCTAGATCACATTTGCTGATGATCAATCCCCCCATTTTGTGTTTCTATTGCACCAACCTTGACAGCTTTCACCATCAGACTGGTCGTAGTGCTACTGCTGTTTGTGATGACCAACGTCATGAAGGCCCTCAATCTGTTCAATACCACCAGGAGGCAGAAGAGAGAAGGGGTAAAGAGTGTGGAGCTGACCTCCCTGCAGGCCAGGATCCGGAGAGGTGAGAAGAGCTTAAAGATATTTCACTTCTGGACAAGATCAGATAAGCCTACAACCTGTCTATTGACTAAAATCACAGCTAAATTATGGTCTCGCATGAATATAACACCCAAAAAGGCTTAAATGAGCAAGCTAGAATGCTTTGAGTGTAAAATGTACAAATATGCCTCCTTTGATGTCCTGACTTAAACGTAGTAGTTCTTACATTACCTTCAAAACAGTTTGATATTTAATTTACTCAAACGAAACCGATTTTTCCCCATGTAAAAACATTTTAATGAAAAATTGTGAACATTCTTTCCTGTAATTATTTTGTGCATTGTTTAGACAGGGAACAGTATGCCAACTAAGGCATGGTATACAGTTATACATAATCTACAATTGTTTCATTGTGGTTAAGTTAAATTAAAACAAATTACAATTGGATTTACTTCATTGCAGACATTTAATCAAGATGGAATGTTGGACTACTCAATTAAATGATTTAGGACAAATCTGGATCAACCTTGAAAAATGTGTCATAAAATTGGTGAACTGAACGAAATACTTGTATACCCACAAAGATAAACTTACAGCAGATTTTGAAATGTACACAATGCTTCTGGTGAATGAGTAGGCAAAATTTCTGCAAGTTTTAAGGCAGATTTTTCTATGTTTAGGTATTGGTAAACTGGGTACTAACAACAGAAATAAAATAAACAATTAATGGGTATCCAGTGAACCACAAATACACAATATTTCAGTTGCTACATTTTCAATGACAATTAAAGGGGCAAGCGGAAATAGTTACAGCCGTCCAATTCTTATTTCGAGTAACAATATGTACCCATTGTTTCTTGAAGAATATAATCATCACATTGATCTCAGACTGCGAGTCCTTGAATCCATCTGTCGTTTGGAGAGTGGTGACATTTGTCCGGCCCCAGCACCCCTCAGATTGAAAACAAACCATGAGTCAGGGCTGCCATTTGGCTGAAAAAATGGATTTAGAGATTGTAACTTTAAAACCACATTTGTTTCTAATACACAACTCATTTTCACTTGCCATAGTTCATGTGCAGCAGAATTCCATGAAAAAGGAAATCATTATTTGGAGATATTCATTCACAGAATATGTCAGGATCAAGCACCTTGATTGGTTAAAAATTGCGTTTCCCCTCAGTGTTTTTTCTCTCTCCTTTTAAAATTTGCCCTCCTCTCTCGCAGTAGTCCATCTTCAGGGAGAAATGACATCAGAAAGAGACCAATTATGTCCTCCACATGGTTGTGTTGAAGTTGGGAGACCTGATGGGCAGGTCATCATCCTCTGAGTTCAGTCACTGACTTCCTCACTCCGACTGGCGGAGATGTTCTCATTAAGAAAGTGCACACAGTAGAGTAGATGGTAGACAGACGAAGTAGCTGTTCCCTCTGAGATCGTCTACATTGCGGTCAACAACTGCAGACAAACTGATCAGACCTACAAACCATCCTAATTACTACTCATTATGATCAGATCAGTCAGTCCGCAGCCGCCGGCAGCAACGTAGGCGATCTCAAACACGCACTACGTGTAGTAATCTAGCTTGCCACCGATGGTCTTGCAGCCCTTGCCGGAGAAGATCTTCTCACTCTTGGGGAAATAGACCAAGTCTCTGGCCATCTGGTCAACCACGTCCTGGTCAGGCTTCAGGCCCTTGGCGGACATCTCTGCCATGCCACACAGCAGCACGTGTCTGTACTCCAGAGGCAGGAAGGGGACAAAGAAGTCAACTAGGTTCTTGTCTATGAGACTGGTGTGCCACAACCCACCTACACAGGGAAAGGGAGGGAGGGGGGGGGGGGACACAGTCATAAGATGGGCAAGAAGAAGCTACCACCAATTGCTTACCCAATCCTCTCAGATGTACACAAGTGCCTAGGGGGCAAGGAAAGTCAAAATGGGCAGGGGCAAGAAAGGCAGATGGACAGAATATAGACATCACAGGTCATCTTTGTATTGAAGGTAGGAAAAGTCGCCAATAACATCCCCAGTCTTCAAACCCCAGCTGTAGTAACAAAGTAGAAAATCCTGACATGTGATCTGTTTCAGGAAACTAGGCGTATGTCGCGGGTCACTACTTCACATGAGAGCCATTTGAAAGTAATATATATATTTATTTATTTTTTTGCAGAAATGCCTTCTGGAACATGTGAACTTTCATGTGCCTTAATAAAAATGTTATGCCATCTGTAAATATGAATACAATTGTTAAATTACGAGTCTAGTTGGTTTAGCCACAGAAAAAGCAGCAACCTTCCTGCTAGCCACGATTGTGTTGCTCTCCACTCTGGAGGACAGAGTTTTGAAATCATTAGATTATGATAGCTAAGGAGATGCAGAAAACACCGGTCTCCGGATTACATCTTCGAACTAAGGGCAACCATGGCATCCGTGACAGGGAGAAGTGTCCAACCATGATGTATAAAGGTAAGAGACCAGCTAGCTACATTTTCAGACATTGCACGTTTCTAATTTTGACAAAGTCGTTTTTATTTCAAGTTAAAGTGTACTGTTAGCTAGCTGGCTGGCTCGCTAGCTAACATGTATGATCTTATTATTTTGTATTTCAGAGCCATTTGCTTGGTTAGTTATTGCCCAATGTTAGCTAGCTAACATTGAACCTGGTTGGTTAGCTGCCTGCAGATTCATTCAGGGTAGTAACGTCATGAGTTGGGATTATAGTTAATTGTTTAGCTAGCTAGCTACATGTCCAAACAAAATACTCCACTATGCAAGTGCCCATTTTAATAAAATGTCACTGCCACAACTGTTAGCCAGTTAGCTTGGATGTTTGACCACTGTTAGGACTGAATGCTCAGATCAAACCTTAAAGAGATTGGTGAAGCTAAAGCTTAAGAGGGTGTGAACAATGCTGAATGGTTGTAGACAAAGAACTCTCCAGTATGTACCAAAACATTCCAAGGCCATTTTCTCAAAAGTGAGGTTACAAGTTTATCAAATTTCAAAGCATAGTTACTTTCCCATTGTTCCTCAAATGCAGTGTATGATATACAATTTTGTAGCTCTGTGTCTCTGCTTTCAATGTAAAAGATCAGTATGAATAGAGTTACCAAAGTGCATAAGTTAGGCTTCAGCCCTAAAGAAGGACAGCAAAGAGGTGGCTTACTCTTCTTGTTGTTGAACACGGACAGGGAGAGAGCTGGTTCTAAGTGTTGCAATTGTATCTCCTCTCGGTCTCGACCTTCTTTCCAGAAGTCCAGGGCCACCTGCGTGATGTGCTCTCCTCCAGCGTTGCTATGGAGATGAGCAAAACAAACTAGTAGATATTAAAGTTACCATTTCCTGGTTGCTAAAACTAATAGTTTGCCTAATTTCAGTTGGTCTACACTATACTAGCTTATATTGTCACAATCATTGTACCATCTAAACCACTGTGAAATATATTTTCTACAACTAATAATATTGTCGTTTCAGCTGTTCGAAGCTGGAGTACAAAACTGAAAGTAAGAAACAAAAACAAAACTTGTGAATTGGAAGCATAGAAAGTAATCACTTAACAGATCTACCGCTTCTTAGACATGCTTTCAAGTAGAATTATAGGTCTATAACTCACATTTCTATGTGAATTTGGTCAGGTCACCCATAAAAGTTGCATATTGCCACTTTAAGCTGGGTCCAACGATCTTTTTCTTCCTCACTGGTCCAGACATGGGGTAGTTTATAAATGCATTAGGTTCATGTGTGGTGATTTTATTTGCTAAATAGAAAAAGCTGAAGTAACTGAACTTTAGTTTTGGGAGCCGTATCTGATTCACAGCTGACGCTTAGGTAAGTAAAAGCATGGTTGCTACAACGAGTCGTTAAGTTGAGTGAAAGATAGGATCATGGATGTCTAATATATTTGGACTGTAAATACAGTTTAAAAAAATAAAAAAAGTATCCAAAAACACTACATGAATTCTTAAAAATCACACACTGCTATTCTGTCTGCCCTACCTGAGGAAGATGAAGATGGCTTGCCGGTAGGAGACCCCGTCCAGATTTTCGTAGTAATCCAAGTAGGGCTTTATACAGTCGATCAGGCCAGGGTGCATCTTGTCCATCTCGTCAAAGATGAACATGGAACGTGGGCAGTTGGTAACGTTGCCTTTGACCCACTGCTGCAGCTGGGACTGAGGGATGGTCACAGCAGTAAAAACACAGACTTATCTACAGCAGTGAAGATATATTTTGCGGATATGCTGTAAGATATATTTTTTTAAACGCAGATATATTCAAGGCTCTTCTTTATTTTTTACTATTTCCTACATTGTAGAATAATAGTGAAGATATCAAAACTATGAATGAACACATATGGAATCATGCAGTAACCAAAACAAGCGTCTAAATATCTAAATATATTTGAGATTCTTCAAAGTAGCCTTGATGACAGCTTTGCACACTCTTGGAATTCTCACAACCAGCCTTTTTTAATTTATTTTTATTTTACCTTTATTTAACTAGGCAAGTCAGTTAAGAACAAATTCTTATTTTCAATGACGGCCTAGGAACAGTGGGTTAACTGCCTTGTTCAGGGGCAGAACAACAGATTTGTATCTTGTCAGCTCGGGGATTTGAACTTGCAACCTTTCGGTTACTAGCTCTAACCACTAGGCTACCCTGCCGCCCCAGCAGTCACCTGGAATGCATTTCAATTAACAGGTGTGCCTTGTTACAAGTAAATGTCTTTCCTTCTTAATATGTTTGACCCAATCAGTTGTGTTGTGACATGGTAGGGGTGGCATACAGAAGATGGTATTTTACCAAATTGGGCCAAGTCCATATTATGGCAAGAACAGGTCAAATAAGAAAAGAGAAACAGTCCATCATTACTTTAAGACATGAAGGTCAGTAAATCCGGAAAACGTCAAGAACTTTGAAAGTTTCTTCAAGTGCGGTTGCAAAAACCATCAAGCGCTATGATGAAACTGGCTTTCATTAAGACTGCCACAGGACAGGAAAACCCAGAGTTACCTCTGCTCCAGAGGATAATTTCATTATAGTTAACAGCCTCAGAAATTGCAACCCAAATACATTTTCAGAGGAGACTGCATGAATCAGGCCTTCATGGTCGATTTGCTGCAAAGAAACCACTACTAAAGAACACCAATAATAAGAAGAGACTTGCTTGGTCCAAGAAACACGAGCAATAGACATTAGGCCGGTGGAAATCTGTCCTTTGCTCTGCTGAGTCCAACCGCCGTGTCTTTGTGAGACACAGTAGGTGAACGGATGATCTCCGCATGTGCGTATCCCACCGTGAAGCATGGAGGTGGTGGTGTGGTGGTGCTTTTCTGGTGACACTGTCAGTGAGGGCTATTTGACCAAGGAGAGTGATGAAATTATGCATTAGATGACCTGGCCTCCACAATAATCCGACCTCAACCCAAATGAGATGGTTTGGGATGAGTTGGACCGCAGAGTGAAGAAAAAACAGCTAACAAGTGCTCAGGATGTGTGGGAACTCCTTCAAGACTATTGGAAAATCATTTCAGGTGAAGCTGGTTGAGAGAATGCCAAGTGTGCAAAGCTGTCAAATGAAAATGGTGGCTACTTTGAAGAACCTAAAATATATTTGGATTTTCTTAACACTTTCTTGGTTACTACATGATTCCATGTGTTATTTCATAGTTATGTCTTCACTATTATTTTACAACGTAGAAAATAGTAAAAAATAAAGTAAACCCTTGAATGAGTAGGTAGCCAAACTTTTGAATACTGTACATCCTGTATCATATAGAACCCTCCTTCATTCTTCCCATCTAAGAACCCTCCTTCATTCTTCCCATCTAACCAGGCACCGATTTAGACCTGGGACACCAGGTGGGTGCAATTCATTATCAGGTAGAACAGAAAAACAGTAGTATTCCAGACCTCATAGGGTAAGATTTGAATACCACTGATATAGAATATGCATAAGAGTTTTTTTTTTTTTTTTTTTTTTTTTTTTTACAGCCTAATTCTCCATTGAGAATTTCCCTGCCACAGTTACTGGGGATTACATTTCAATATAACAAAATACTTGCTTTACCTTATAGTTCTCAATCTGACTCAGATGAGGGAAGTGAGCTGTAGAAACAAACTGATGGATGAAACTGCTGGCCATGCCCTCCTTGTAGAGGTTTTCAGCTATCAACTGGCTGACGAAGTTTTTCCCTGTGCCAGTCCAGCCATGTAGAGAGAGCACCAGGGGCTTTTTAGGATTTTTATTGTTCATGAATCCCGTTACAGCTTTCTGGATGACTCTGGAGGCAACATGTTGACCAAACAGCTTCCGATCTAGGGCCACTTCCAAACCTGATGACAGGGCAGGAGTTGATTATCAAGTGTCAATGAATGGGATGTGCTACGAATACACCACCATTATTTCTATACTAATCATAGGTGGTTATCTTAACGTGATTAGTTACGCATGTAGGACACAACTGCTAAGTAGGCTAGTGGTGCAAGGGTCAGCTGCTTGTCCACTCGCACCCACCCGCAATTGCAAATTACCCTTCCACCACCACCATTCACATATGTGAAATTTAAAATCTGAGGCCCGCACTTGACCCTAACCTGCTAATATAGAAAATAGGCTAGTCAGATGGTGGAAGGGTTTTTGTCAGGGGTTGAAGGATATTTTTTTGCCTGATTTATATAGGCTGTTTCTGCTTATGATTTCCAACATTTTGGTAGGTGATTTGTTAGTCAACTTCTGGGCCTATAATTAGATACTTGCAGCTTCTTCTCTTCTGTCATTATATGTTGCCCTGAAAGACTAAACAAACCCTTGCTCACCAGTGAGGTCATAAATCGACAGAATTAATGCATTAATTTAGTTGACAGCAGTAAAGTTCTCGGTCATCTCTGCTTCTTTCTTGGAGCAAATATGTTTAGGGATCGGGAAGAAAATGCAATAACAAAAAAATTAAACGTGGAAGACTATGTTTAAAATTTCAGTTTGACCGGTTATAAGGAAATAGAAAGCTGTGAAAATGACCCAATATGTTTCTGATAAGATTTCAGTTTGGCTTGGATGCATCTTTTATGTGGTTGAAATACTTTTAGCTTTCTGATGCTGATAAATATAGATACCGTCTGTGAAGGTGCTAACGCATTCTCTCAAGATGCTGAATGAAAGAAATCATATTTTTCCACTCCTGTTCCCGAGTCAAAATTGTGCCTACATTTGGTGTATCATTTTACTGCAATAAATGCTTAAATTCTGCAGGAGTTACTTTTAAGGCTATGTGAGAGGTTACACATTTAAGTGTCCATATTTCCGTTTCCATTCTACCCATCTGAACAGTAGCCTAGACTACAGTTCCCTTGACGTGCAAAGGCCTATTTGAAGTCCCTGTCTTGTGACTGTCAAATGTGTATAGTGCCTCACAATCATAACACATTAAATAGCAATCTAGCATCCTCTTTTACCAATTCAAATCTTTAGCAAACACTACTTTTCAGACCCTCCCTTGTTATTTAACAACTTTTCTCTTATTGAATTAAACTCAGACAATTGTACGGTTACATACATACAATAATGTGATTTTTGTGGATAGTTAGATTAATATAATAGTTTGATTGAAAAGTTTACATGATTTGCAAGAAGGATTTCCCTAATAATCCTGTTTACATGGACATCTGAAATTGGGGTAATATGATAAATACAGAAAAATCAGAAATCAATTTTGTCAATTTATTAATCGTCTTTTGTAACGGGTCCGTCTGTTTGTAACGCGCCCATTTGTTTGTAACGTGCCCATTTGGGGATATCTGATAGTATCTCAGATTGTCTTAACTCAGCCCCACTAATGAGCTGTGGAGCTTCTCAAAGTAATTTTTCTTCACCTTAAAACAGCAAGTAAACAAAGAAGTTTGAATATCAATTTTGAATGACAATAGGCCCTCAAAGAATTTTTACAATATTTCCAGCTCTCTCCCTTTCGATAACCAAAACAAAAAATGTAATGCTCTGATCCGGTGGAATAGTTATAAAACACCTGATTACTTCTTATCCCTTGCACAAGAAGCCTACAGCTGTGTCTGTCCCGAGATCACTGGCACTGGAAACTGAGGGCCCAGAATGTTTTATACAATGTCTCAAATTTGCTAGCAGGAGTTTTGGAGCGACCCAGTTGATAGTTGATTCAATGTCTCAAGATCCTTGCAGACAGGCCATGCCTAGCCAATGTAATTTATATGATATTTATTTTTATTTTCTACCTGCAAGGCTGAAATGTTGTTGGCTTTATGTAGGTTATTATTACATAGTTGGCAAATGGCAATAAAAGTAACTTTTAGATTTGTATAATTTTTATTAGATTGAATGTAGATTAACCACAGACAATGATTCAGACAAAGATTATTATACATGCAACTGTTCCACAAAAATGTGCATATGGAAATCACAACTGGCACGCAAATTGGTAGAAATGGTAAGAAACTGGCACATTGATCTCCGGCTCCCTTTGAGTCATTTGTGTGTGTTTTTTTAATCAAATAGCGTGCTTAAAGCATCTGACTAGTTCAGAAAATATAGTTGATCATGGAAAAAGTTGTAGAAATGTTGATTAATCGATTGGTCGGGGGAAAAAAAGACAACTCTTGGTCAGGGACAGCCATTGTAGAATTACCTTTAGATGCCCCCCAAAAAATGAGGGAGGACCCCCTGCCAGGTTATGGCCCCCTCACTTCTGCGCCCCTGATGTGAACTACTTCTAAGAGGCATATAGATAACTGGCCAGGCTGTTACACAAGCCTGCCGCGATCGGGAGTCCCATAAGGGCGGCGCACAATTGGCCCAGCGTTGTCCGGGATTGGCCGTCATTGTAAATAAGAATTAGTTCTTAACTGACTTGCCTAGTTAAATAAAGGAAAACATATATATACAATTACTCACTTCACTCGTGCCAAACTGGTAGGCTTGTGCTAACGGTGCGGATACATGCGCAGATCAAACACATTTGGAACGCCAGTTAAGGCGTTTAGATGTCCTTATAATTCTAAAGATTGCTCAGAAAACTAGGTGTTTATTTCGATTTTACGACTATTAAGATAAGCAGAGTAAGGTGTTTACATGACTATTGCATAGTCTGATTACTGCCTAGCCTACTAGTTCTTATTGGCTACGTCGATCCATTTTTTTGCCCGTTCCCATTTGGCGATTAGGATGTAGGCAATTTGGCGCGGGTACAATTAGGCCTTAACGCTGTTTATGCACCAACGCCAAATGGCCTCAAATAAATGACAAACTTCTATGTAGCCTGTAAATATAAACAGCACAAGACTGCTACATTCATGGATTTAAGGTATCGTTTTCTCAAGCCACCCGCACTTCATCCACCCAATATGTAACGACCCTTAAGTCAACCCTCGTTTTCTAAAGTAGGCCAACGGTATACTGGTGGAGATGGATAAGCAATTGCAAGATTAAAACGCAAAAGGACTGACTGTGTCTACATGATCAAATGGCCTAAGTAAACAGCGTTAACACACCAACCATTTAATATTTAGCTGTACACATACCTGTTGAATTAAAAGCAATCCATTTTGAATCGCAACTTTCATATACATAATTGTAAATTTTCCGCCCCACTGCTGCAACTCCCAAACCGACCACAAATGTGGTTGAGATTGGTTCGAACGCATTGACAAAAACACTCGATATCAATACATAATATACGAAATAGGCTTTGTATGTTGCTTTCATTTTAACTTCAAATAAACGTTTAGCGACCAAGTTTATAATTTAGGAACGAAAAGACGTTGAGTCCAAGTCAGCCATTTCCTCCTACGTAATCATTATGCGACACCAACACATCAGAAACAAAATGGTCGTCACCAGGAATACTAGTCGCAACTATGAAACTCGGATATTTCCGATTTACTAACTGCTATTCGTTTTCACGAGCAGTGTTCAACAAAACAACAAATCGGGCATTTCCGAGTTTCCTAGTTCCGACTAGCAAATGAACGCAGCATAATAAATGACTAAACCCCGCATATTTATACAATTTATGTTCTTACAATCGGATATTAAACACAACCCTACGTTTTATGTTCATACATTTTTACAATATAGCCCATTTTGACTTTGCTGGTTGTCACTCGTTACCACAGCCACAAAAGGGATCGCATTCAACATCGGCTACGTTCCCATGGTTTTCCACATGGATGTCATTCAGCATTTCAGAATTTTAAAGTTAAAACTGCAAATTATATTCAGAAAGCCTACAATGTTAAGGGACGAGGTGTTCTGGGTGAGCCAAAGAAATGCAAGTAGCCAAGTTAGGACCATAATACCTTTACTTACTACAAATGAGGGTATGTTCAAAAAAACCTAGTTGCAACGCCATTAATTGGAAAGGCCCCCCAAAATAAATGTTAACACGCCGGTACTAAATGTTCAACGTACCTGTTCTGTTAAAGGAGATCCACTCTGGTCTACAACATTCGTGAAAATAGTAAAACACGTTCTGGTAAGTTGCGAGGAAGCCGGTGAGAGCCGCAGCCATACCAACCGCTATGCTGGTACTGATAGGCTCAATCGCCGCCGTCGCAGTGATGTTCGACAACAGAAACCCCAACAGAAAAAACGGTCGCATCTTTGACAGTGTTTACTAGCTAGCTAGCGGTGTATATTTACCTAAACAAACTTGATTGCAGACTGTTAAATAACATGAGATACAAAATGGTATTATAGAGTATAGCCTGCGCGAGCCTCAACTCTGAGTTGAGCTTCTTCCTCTTCTATTACAGAATGGCGGTCCGCAACCCAACATTAAAGGTGCATGCTGCCACCTACTGTGCTTTAGTGTGTGGTCAATCACGGTTTACAACATTTCTAAATCCCCCTTTCTAATCCCCCTTTCTAACTCAGCATATAAATGACAGCCCTTGGGCTCAGAGTTCCATCTCTTCTGCCACACATCTGTCAAAATGGCTCTGATTTTACATTTGGCCTCACCTCTACCCAGTGGGAAATTAATACCAATTATATCTTGTTTCAAAGCTCTACTGGCTAATTGGTCTTCCATTTTATTCCCTTCCAAACCCGAATGTGCTGGGACCCAGTGAATCTCACTAATACACCCATTCTCTCAATTCTCCATAATAATATTAATATCTACAAAACCTATTAGATTTACCTGATGATAAACTATTCAACACAGACAGAATCTGAGCATACTACGTTCTACACCCACTGGAGGGCAACTATTATTGGCTACAGTTCAAATGAGTACACTGAAAGTTAATCTGTTAGTCTTCTACGTATCTGCACATCAAATTCAGGAATGTAAACACCTGCCCACTATCTGGGTCTTTGGATCCATCTGTGAAAAGCGGTAAAAAAGCACAAGAACTTCTGCCAATGTAATTGTCAACCAGTTTCCTTGTATCACTGACTTCTGACCAATCTTTCCTTTTCTCTACCACGGTTAGATCAACAACAGGATCTGGGAGTAACCATGGAGGAACATCCCCTATCACCACAGAAGGGCCAACCTCCAACTCCCTCAAACCACTCATGAGCAAGCTTTCCAACCAAAACCACTACCTTGTCTACTAGTATATTCCCAACAATCATCTAAAACAGTAGCAGTGGGATGCTCAACCTCACTTAACCCAATAAGCTAATGACAATTGTGTACGCCATATATCCAAAGGTATCTCACCTGCTTCCACTAGTAAGGCACATACAGGTGTTGATTTAAATGCACCAATACAGATCCTTAAAGCTATATACTGGATTCTGTCCAACTCCTGAAGTCAAATCTTCGGCGCTATACCATAAACTATACACCTGTAATCACTTGTCGTCCTGATCAGAGCTCTATAAATATCCATCAACAATTGTTTGTCAGAACCCCCATAACCAGAGACCGAGCGCATAAGATTCACCACCTTCTTACACTTTGTTTATGGCATGATCTTTCCATTTAAATCGCTCATTGAACAACAGTCGCTCATTGACAACTCCATATGCATCAAGGCACCCAGTTATATAATCTCCCACCAATACCAAGTCTTTCCATCTTAATCAGTATGCCTTCTCTCCACATAGTGTCATAAGCCTTTTCAATGTAAAGAAAAAAGACAGCCATTACTTCTTTTATTTTTATTTCTACTTTGCACATTCTTCCACTGCAAATCTACCATTCCAGTGTTTTACTTGCTATATTGTATTTACTCTGCCACCATGGCCTTTTTTGTTGTTGTTGCCTTTACCTCCCTTATCTCACCTCATTTGCTCACATCGTATATAGACTTGTTTCTACTGCATTATTGACTGTATGTTTGTTTTACTCCATGTGTAACTCTGTGTTGTTGTATGTGTTGAACTGCTTTGCTTTATCTTGGCCAGGTCGCAATTGTAAATGAGAACTTGTTCTCAACTTGCCTACCTGGTTAAATAAAGGTGAAATAAAAATAAATAAAATAAAATAAAAATTCATTACCAGTTTTTTCAACTTCATTGTTCACCTTTACTAATGCATCCAAAGTAGATCTACTTTACGGAATCCACTTTGACATTGACTCAATAAACCTCTATGTTCCTGGAAATCTGACTATCATCTTTTCCATCAGTTTACACAAGTTAGAGGTCAGTGATATTGGTCTATAACTATCAGCACATGAAAGGTCCTTACCAGGCATGTTTCCAACCAGAAGGTATAACCCCTCACTCCAAACCACAGCCTTAAACCCATCACATGTATGGTAAAGACAGCATCTAAAGAAGAGTCAACAGTATCTCTTTTCTTATACACATTAACATGATCATTTAAAATCTCACACCTGCGTTGCTTATATACTTCATCCAAAGCAACCCCACTATGTACCCTAGCAAATGTGTTCCCCAACAAGTCAGCCTTTTCTTTATCAGTTACAGACATTTTTTGATCCACAACCAAAACTGGAATTCGAAATCACTTGCTTCTTCCAGTCATCTTATTCAATATAGACCATATATCTGACAGCTCAGTACCCCTGCCAATTATAGAGCAGAACTGTCTAAATGCATTTCTCTTGACAGACTTAATGACCCTACGTAAAAGATGTCTTCCTCTGGAAATCAACTAGATTCTCAGGAGTCGTATTCCTACGCAACACTCTGTAAGTCCTATTTTTTTCTTGAATAGCCGCAGTGCACTCTTCAGTCCACCAAGGAACCACTTTCCTTTTCTCACCCACTTCACTTATTGGTACATATTGATTCGCAGCACTCAACATCAGAAGTCACAGAGGGAGCACATACATCAACCGACCTCTCTAAAGACAATGGTCCAATAAACTTTAAGCAATGATCTCCAAACTTTTCCCAGTCTGCTTCATGAAAGCCCCATCTTCTGAATGGTACCCTATCTGGAATAGTAACATCAAAGTTTATGGTACACCAAATCTGGAAATGATCGCTTCCAACAGTAGAATAATTCATTACATTCACACAAATAAGGCGGCCAAAGGAGGTGTTGGCTTTGGGAATGACCAGTGAGATACAGTGGGGCAAAAAAGTATTTAGTCAGCCACCAATTGTGCAAGTTCTCCCACTTAAAAAGATGAGAGAGGCCTGTAATTTTCATCATAGGTACACTTCAACTATGACAGAAAAAATGAGAAAAAAAATCCAGAAAATCACATTGTAGGATTTTTAATTAATTTATTTGCAAATTATGGTGGAAAATAAGTATTTGGTCACCTACAAACAAGCAAGATTTCTGGCTCTCACAGACCTGTAACTTCTTCTTTAAGAGGCTCCTCTGTCCTCCACTCGTTACCTGTATTAATGGCACCTGTTTGAACTTGTTATCAGTGTAAAAGACACCTGTCCACAACCTCAAACAGTCACACTCCAAACTCCACTATGGCCAAAGAGCTGTCAAAGGACACCAGAAACAAAATTGTAGACCTGCACCAGGCTTCCCACTTATGTGGGAATTATGTGGGAATTCCTTGAGACTGTAGGAAAAGTTTTCCAGGTGAAGATGTTTGAGATAATACCAAGTGTGCAAAGCCGTCATCAAGGTAAAGGGTGACTACTTCGAAGAATCTAAAATCAAAAATAAATGTTGACTTGCTTAACACTTTTTTGGTTACTACATGATTCCTTATGTGTTATTTCATCTTTTTGATGTCTTTACTATTATTCTACAATGTAGAAAATAGTAAAAAGAAAAAAAAGCAGGTGTGTACCTATGATGAAAATTACAGGCCTCTCTCATCTTTTTAAGTGGGAGAACTTGCACAATTGGTGGCTGACTAAATACTTTTTTGCCCCACTGTATACCTGCTGGAGCACTTGCTATGGGTGGGTGTTGTTATCGTGACCAGTGAGCTGAGATAAGGCGGAGCTTTACCTAGCATAGACTTATGACCTGGAGCCAGTGGGTCTGACGACGAATATGTAGCGAGGGCCAGCCGACTAGAGCATACAGGTTGCAGTGGTGGGTGGTACTATGATAGACTGCATCCAGTTTGCTGAGTAGAGTATTGGAAGCTATCGCCGAAGTCGAGGATCAGTAGGATAGTCAGTTTTTCGCAGAGAAATGCTTATCGTGGATTTATCGGTGGTGACAGTGTTACCTAGCCTAAGTGCCGTGGACAGCTGGGAGGAGGTGCTCTTATTCTCCATGGACTTTACAGTGTTCCAAAACTTTTTGGAGCTACTGCAAATTTCTTTTTGAAATTTTTTCAAAAAATTTATTTTTTTCTGGGTAAGTTTAGCGGCGTGAGTGAAGGAGGCTTTGTTGCGAAATAGGAAGCCGATTCTAGACAGACTGGTATATGTTCTGGGATTTAATTTAAGATTGGAGATGTTTAATATGATGTCTTCAGTTAATATTCTGTCTTTATTTATTTTGCCTCCCCAAGAAATAACCCCCTTGATAGCTGCCCTGTTGCGAATATTCATGCGGGAAACATTCCACTCCGATATATTTTTGAGTCTTAAAACATGCTTCTTCGGCTCCTCAGACACACAAAAAAATAAGACCACTTCTTGTGACTCTCATCGACTCCCCACTTTCTTCCAACACATTCCATAGGATTTCTGCAAGCTGCAGACCACCACCAGAATTGACAGGGGAGGACCGGCTGTGGTTTCTGTGTTCCGTCCCATCATCCGGTTGTCCTGGCTAGTGGGTCTAGGCAGTGACTTAGGCAGACGTTAATAACGCAACACTCTGGCAATATATCATTACATTTCTTCCCCAAATGAGCGGCGTTGTGGCACTAACTGGTGGTTGTATGGGGAACTTGTTTATGGCTCTATCACTTCCTAAGTGTCAAAGAAAATGAAACAAAAATTAAAAACAAACAAAAGATAGCTACCACACCTTTATCATCTAATTTGGACTATGTTCTATATAATAAATGACTCTATCATGCTATTGTCTCTAACGTCATGTCTTAGACGATCCTACTTGAAGGTGGGTTAATAAAGGCACTTGGAAAAATGGCACTGACAAAGTTTATATTGGGGACCTACGGTGCTGACCTAGTGAATTCGGGACAGGAGGCTGGGGCTGCTGTGGATGGACCCCCTGATGGGGTTTCAGGATCTATTGCCAACTTTCCGAAAATCGTGATCGCTTCCGTCCCACTTAGTATAAGACCTCATTAGGCCTTCCATTGCACGTGTGTGCCTGTGTACATAGTAGGTGCACACGCCAATGACAAAAAGACCAAGGATCATGGTCACCATCAGGATACTGTCCGGCACCGTCCAAGAGCGGGTGACCGACCAGTATTTTGGTTTATATTCAGTTGGGTGCCTCATCCATAAAAGTGCCTCATCCAGTACGCTAAGATCTACACTCATCGGTCCCTCGTACTGAATTTGGTTTTGAATGGTTATTGGTAATTCAAGGGAACGATTAGCGAAAGCGTCAGGCATTTCATTATCTGTGTCTATCCTGTCGTCAGGAAGTTGGTATAAAGCTAGGTCGTCTATGTGGATAATCGCCCCCTGTGGGACCTTAACAAAAACAGTCTGGTTGGGGAGGTTCAGTTGGGTGGTTGAGTCATGGCGTTTGTAAGTCATAGTGGCGAACGTGAAAGGGGTGTTTACCAGCCATCGATTCCCTACCACCTCAACTTGTGTGATGGTGACACCATCCCTTGCTGTTAATTTGGCTCTACAGCGTTCTTCGCTGGTGATAGGCTTGAGACCACAAAGACGCTCAGTGTTATCCCTTACGAATGGTTTGCTAGGACAGAGCTAGTGGACGTCTTTGGTTAGAGTACACATTAACAGGTTAGGGGTGAGATAGAAATCTGGATTGTGTTCCTGATAAGCTATGACTGGGGGTGTGGCAATTTTTACATGGGTACTGTCGCGCCAAAATCCTACATTTAGAACCATTTTCAATCTACAGATATTCTCCAGTTCAACAACCGGCAGCGACAGTAAAAATCCCACTTCATTACAATCAACATCAATGTGTATTGGGATTGCTGAACCCAGACTATAGGCTAAATGTGACTGTAATGGCCTTATCGTGGTTGTGGTATGTCGTGCACCACTGAAAGGGGCACTAGATATGAGGAGATACTATTCATAGCCAAGAGGTCCATAGAAGAGCTAACTTCACGGAGACAATTATCCAATAACAATCGAACCAATTGAACATGGGAATAGTCATGGTTCATGACCTCTACTAGCTTTCCTACAGACAGGAGGGTTTTGTTCAAGAGAGAGGCGTGTGTTTATCAGCAGAATAGTATCCCGGAGAGACTTTCCCACATGCTGCAACCTGAGTGCCTGTGCTTTCATCTGTTGCTGGATTAGTGGCATCTCTTCAGTAATCTCCCTAACATTTCTCTTGACTGTGGCTAGACTGACTGCATTGACAGCAGTGGTACCTAGAGCAAATAGGGACCGTACGGCTGCACCTATCAAGAGTAGCGCCCCGACGAATCGTTTTTCTCGCCTGTCCTCTGATAATTCTGACTGGGTGACTGAACTTTTGGAGTTGGGCCAACATATGAGCAGTGTCTAGCTGAGCGTACTTAACTGCCTGGGTGGTCCAGTCAGCCCCGGCCCAACTCAAATGTGCCGCTGGTGGAATGTGTTGGCGGTAGACGTTCTCTGCATCTAGGCGGATATACACCCCCTGCGTGTGTACTCTGCAGTTGGTTATAAGGAGTTCTGGATCATCACGGAGAACGATTCTCGTCAGGGGTCCGCTCGTGATTACATCGGCTGGGTTGGTTTTGACCAGGGTGCAGAGTATTAGGATCAGCCAAAGGAACTCCATCCTTCAAAAACGCATTATTAGAGCACGTAATAACACCTTTGATTAGGGATCAATTTCCCTGTTTGTGGGTGTTTGAAGGATCTACAAGTGTCATTGCATTGAGCACAACCATTACACTTGTAATTTCCATCCAGTAGGGGCGCAAATAGACATTGTGCAGGGATATCTTGGGGTGGTAAATCAGAGTGTACCAATTTGTCTCTGAGATTTCTGCCCACATACAAATTAGCATAGTTAGGAGCCATGGGGGATCCCATAGCAGTACCCTTCGTCTGAATTAAGAAATCCTTTAGAAACATGAAATAGTTATGTGGGAGTACTATTTCAGCCAATGTTATAATGCAGGCACTGGAAGGTAGTTCATTAGGGTCATGTTGCAGAAGAAAATGTTCCATAGCTTCCATACCGCCCTCGCGTGGAATATTTGTGTATAACGACTCAACATCAAAAGTAACTAACAAAGTATTCTCAGAGAGAGGATGAAGAGATTCAATGATAGAGATCATACTGCTGGTGTCCTTTACAAAGGAGGGGAGCTGTTCTGCGAGTGGTCTAATTAAAAATATTAAAAAGTCAACAAAAGTCGATAGAGGGGCTGTTACTGCATCAATGCCCGCTACAATAGGGCACCCTGGAGGTTTTGTAACATTCTTGTGTAATTTCAGCAAAGTATAGAAAGTGGCAATTTAGGGTGTTGAATAGCCAAAACGTTCTGTTCTTTTTCAGTTATCTGACCAGAACTTAAATACCCATCTAGGACAGTAAAGATAGTACTCGGGAAGTGGGGTCACTTCTGAGTTTCTTGTAAAATATGTTGTCTATGACACTCATTTACAAAAGCTGTCCTATCCATGAGTACAACCGACCCACCCTTATCAGCAGGGCGAGTAATGACTGACGTATCGGATTGTAAATCAAGCAAAGCTTGTTTTTCATCCTAAGGTAAATTATGGAAAGATTTGGACTCCTGTTTGTTCTTAAGGAGATGAGCAACATCTGTTTCAACAAGCCTGCAATATATCTCGATAGAGTGATTGCGATTGGCTGGAGGTACAAAATAACTCTTGCTTCTAAAAGGAGTCGGAGTATGTGCAGGTGAGTAACCTACTGGTTCAATAGAAATATCAGGATTAGGGGAGCTAAAGTATTCCCTTAAACGGATGT
Source organism: Oncorhynchus clarkii lewisi (assembly GCF_045791955.1). NCBI lineage: Eukaryota > Metazoa > Chordata > Actinopteri > Salmoniformes > Salmonidae > Oncorhynchus > Oncorhynchus clarkii. The sequence continues at coordinate 12,297,320 of NC_092175.1, read as the reverse complement.
TTCTAAAAAACGTAAACATGTCTACCTTAACATCAAAATCGTTGCACTGGGTTGTATGCACAAAAGATAACCCTTTATTAAGCAAGGAGACATGGGCAGGGATCAATATCTTGCTTGGTAAATTAAATACACTCAGTCCCGTGGGTTCTGGGACCGTGTGAGCGGTCCCCTCTGCCTCCGATTGTCGATGCGCGAGCCTGCAGCCACCTACGCCTTTCCATTGGCCCAGTCTCTCGTTGAATAAAAAACTGCCACTGGAAGCCGATGAGGTGCTGGTTGTAGAGTGTTGGTCAGACAGGGGTGGATCAAAGTAAGCGGCATCCCTCCTGCGTCTGCCATGGAGAGGAGGAGCAGGACCTCCTTTGTCTCCTTGTCTTTTTTGTCTTGGTTGAATTTCTTGATTTTAAGTTCCTTTATTTCTGTAGACAACTTGTCCTGGAGCTCAGATGCTAAATGTAAAAATGCAATTACCAATGTTTCGACAGCCAAGCTATCTTCATCAGGGTATAATCACAAATACTGCGGGATGCTAAGACACACGTTCTCCTCAAAGTAGTAATGGTTCGAAGGCAATCTGCAAAGCCATGGCAGACGGGGTTGATGCACAGTCAGTGTCGTCCTCACCACAGCGTTGACACACCGCCAAAGCACTACCAAAAGGCAGGTTTTTCGTGTTTGAGTAGTTAACCTTTTTGGGCTAGGGGGCAGTATTCAGAATTTCGGATGACTGATGTGCCCAAAGTAAACTGCCTGTTACTCAGGCCCAGAAGCTAGGATATGCATATAACTGGAAGCATTGATTGGAAAGCACTCTGAAAACAGTTCTAAAACTGTTAAAACATTGTCTGTGAGTATAACAGAACTGATATGGCAGGCGAAAACCCGAGGAAAATCCATCCAGGAAATGGGATTTTTTTTATTTTTCCATTGAAAGCCTATTGACTCTATAAGGGTTTACGGCCCAGATTGCAGTTCCTATGGCTTCCACTAGATGTCAACAGTCTTTAGACATGGTTACAAAAATGACAAAGAATAAGACCTTTTGGTAAGTGGTCTATGAAATCATGCAGTACTGGTTTGCGTGCGTGCTCTTCGTTCTTTTTCCTTTCTATCGAATACGCTATTGTCCGGTTTAGATTTTATTGATTATTTAGATAATTGACAACCTGAGGATTAATTGTAAACATCATTTGACACGTTTCGACGAAGTTTACCGGTACTATAAGGATGTATTCGTCTGCATGTTTTGACTGCCTTTGAGCCAGTGGATTACTGAACAAAACGTGCCAACAAAACTGAGTTTTTGGGATATAAAGAGGGACTTTATCGAACAAAATTACAATTTATTGTATAGCTGGGACACTTCGGATTGCCAACAGAGAAAGATCTTCAAAGGTAAGTGATTTATTTTATCACTATTTCTGACTTTCGTGATGCCTTTGATTGGTTGGAAAATGTTTGTATGCTTTTGTATGCATGGTGCTGTTCTCAGATAATTGCATGGTATGCTTTCGCCATAAAGCCTTTTTGAAATCTGACAAAGCGGCCTGATTAACAAGAAGTTAATCTTTTAACCGATGTATAACACTTGTATTTTCATGAATGTTTATTATTACTATTTTTGTCATTTGAATTTGGCGCTCTGCAATTTCACTGGATGTTGTCGAGGTGGGACGCTAGCGTCCCAATGAGCCCAAAGCAGTTAACTACCACTTCATGGCCCTGCAGTGTCATGAGCCAAGCCGCTATCCTGCTGTTGTGTCGAGTTCCCTCACGGATTCGTTGGCTTTTCAGAAAAGTCACTGGCTGGTGACAAGTTTCAATTATCACATTTTGTCCGCCGACATAACTGGTGAAGTGTTTGAACGCCCAGACTGTCGACAGCAGCGCTTTTTCGCAGTCTGAGTACTTGTGTTCAGCAGGGTTGAGTGTTTGCTCACCTAAGCAACCACATGTCTGTCTTGGTTGTATTTTTGGCACAACCTAGCACTAAGACAGTGCTCTGAGAAACCGACTTCCAAACAGAACGGCTTGTCTTTGTTTGTTGGGGTATACCAGGCAGGGTGCCTCACAAAGCAGGTTTTTCTGAAGAAGGTGGGTGACAAGTCTGCATAATGTTCAATGAACTGACGGGAGTAATTACAAACTCCCAAGAAGCTACGCAGTTCATGAATGTTTGTTGACATTTTGATGTTGCGGAACGCTTGGATTCTGCTAGATTGTGGCAGGATGCCTTCAGCACCCACCAGAAGTCCCACGAAGTTTACCTTGGTCCTGCATCATTGTCTTTTCATATTAACAAACTTAGCCCCTGTCACCCTGAGTTGGGTATAAACATGGTCCATCTCATTGAGGTGATGTGACCAAGTCTCGCTCCTCATGAGAACATTGTCCACATAGATTATCGTGCCCCTGTAGTCTGCATCTGGCTTTACCTTGTGTAGGAAGATGTTGAACTCTGTGGGGGAGTTCACATACCCGAACCGGCAACGATTGAATGTGAAGAGCTTGTTCGAGAAAGAGAAGGCCAACTTCTGTTGGTCACGAGGGTCAACTGTCATGGTCCAGAAACCATTCGCCACATTGACATTAGAGAAGTACTTTGCATTAGCCACTTTAGGCAAATCTTGGTCAAACTGTGTCATTGGCCAACGAGACAACGGAACCAGCTTGTTGAGTTGTTTATAGTCGACGGTAAGACGCCACTTACCTGTTGGTTTCAGAACAGACCACACAGGGGCACTGTACATAGTGTTACATTCCCTGATGATCTGTTTAGCTAATAGGGAATCGATAATCTCTTGTACCGCCACAAGTAGAATTTTGTATTGTCTCACAAATGTAGGAGCTGCTCCGGGTGGCGTAGGAATACGCACCACATGAATACCTGTTACCCCGCAATCCAGCGAGTCTGTTGACCAGATCTCTCTGATTTTGACAAACAAGTCCCGCAACTGCTGTTGTTCAATGTCATTGACAAGTGCGTCTGCCTCAAACAGTAGTTGTAGTACCTGCGCATGGAACCCAGGATATGGTTCAGCGATATTGTAAAGGTCTTCATCAAGTGGAGAAGGCGTGTCAATGGTGGGGGAATCATTAGCTGTTATCTAAGCAGTGTGTACTTCACATGCAGAAGGAGATGTGATATCATCCTCCGTGACGATGGAGTAGATCAACAGCTCTTTTTCAGAATCGACATCCAGCCTGAAAGTCGATACGTAGTCAAGTGGCAATACGGGAGTTATTGTGAATGCTTTTTACGGAAGTGTCCCTTCCTCAACACATAGGTCTAGGGAGGAAGGAAGAGGCCCAATCACAGGAACAACGAGTTCAAAATCGTGGAAGGAGTAGTCAATCAATGTTCCTAGCTAAGTGTACAGAAGAATGGAAATATCCGCTTGAGTCAGATTCTGCACTCAGAGGTAAGTTGATCTAGCGTTTAATTCCACTAACGGTTTCCCATTGATAGCCAAAGTCGAATAGTCGCGGAGAGGGTTGGAGGAACGCAGTGTTGCCTTCCAACCGGTATCCGGGCGCCAGGTTCAGTCTCCCCGAAACCTCTGTGGTTCTCGCCGGTATCACCACGGCGGACTCAGTTATCACCTTGCAAGCTTCAGGAATAGTCTGTCCGGACGCCATTTGCACAGGATCGAAAGTCAAGGCGTTTTGGGCTGGTTGCGACAGTGACCAAAGAACTTGGTATATGTTATCGATTTTAAACCCCAACCTAACCAAAATGTCCGCTCCCACATAAACTCAGCAAAAAAAGAAACGTTCTTTCACTGTCAACTGCGTTTATTTTCAGCAAACTTAACATGTGTAACTATTTGTATGAACATAACAAGATTCAATAACTGAGACATAAACTGAACAAGTTCCACAGACATGTGACTAACATAAATGGAATAATGTGTCCCTGAACAAAAGAGGGGTCAAAAAAGTCAATTTAAAGTAACAGTCAGTATCTTGTGTGGCCACCAGCTGCATTAAGTACTGCAGTGCATCTGCTCCTCTTGGACTGCACCATATTTGCCAGTTCTTGCTGTGAGATGTTACCCCACTCTTCCACCAAGGCACCTGCAAGTTCCCAGACATTTCTGGGGGGAATGGCCCTAGCCCTCACCTTCCGATCCAACAGGTCCCAGACGTGCTCAATGGGATTGAGATCTGGGCTCTTCGCTGGCCATGGCAGAACACTGACATCCCTGTCTTGCAGGAAATCATACACAGAACAAGCAGTATGGCTGGTGTCATTGTCATGCTGGAGGGTCATGTCAGGATGAACCTGCAGGAAGGGTACCACATGAGGGAGGAGGATATCTTCCCTGTAACGCACAGACAGAGTTGAGATTGCTTGCAATGACAAGCTCAGTCCGATGATGCTGTGACACACCGCCCCAGACCATGACGGACCCTCCACCTCCAAATCGATCCTGCTCCATAGTACAGGCCTTGGTGTAACGTTAAACACAAATCCGACCATCACCCCTGGTGAGACAAAACCGCAACGTGTCAGAGAAGAGCACTATTTGCCAGTCCTGTTTGGTCCAGCGACGGTGGGTTTGTTGTGCCCATAGGCAACGTTGTTGCCGGTGATGTCTGGTGAGGACCTGCCTTACAACAGGCCTACAAGCCCTCAGTCCATCCTCTCTCAGCCTATTGCGGACAGTCTGAGCACTGATGGAAGGATTGTGCGTTCCGGGTGCAACTCAGGCAGTTGTTGCCATCCTGTACCTGTCCCGCAGGTGTGATGTTCGGATGTACCGATCCTGTGCAGGTGTTGTTACACGTGGTCTGCCACTGCGAGGACGAGCAGCTGTCCGTCCTGTCTCCCTGTAGCATGCTTCCTTGCAGCATGTCTAAGGCACGTTCACACAGGTGAGCAGGGACCCTGGGCATCTTTCTTTTGGTCCTAAGTTTTCATAACTTTGACCTTAATTGCCTACCTTCTGTAAGCTGTTAGTGTCTTAACGACTGTTCCACAGGTGCATGTTCATTAATTGTTTATGGTTCATTGAACAAGCATGGGAAACATTGTTTTACAACCCTTTACAATGAAGATCTGTGAAGTTATTTGGATTTTTACGAATTATCTTTGAAAGACAGGGTCCTGAAAAAAGGGTTGTTTCTTTTTTTGCTGAATTTAGATTGAATGTGGGAGGTTCTTGACAACCAGTTAGTAGGTAGTGAGATACCTCCTTGCTTCCAACGCGGAGTGATAGCGCACATATCCCTAAAGTGGTGAGTATCGTCTGGGGTACCAAGTGGGAATCTGAACATTTCGGCACCAGGGGGTGGCAGTCAGTCACTTTTGAAATGTTGTTGAACCAGGATGCCAGGATGCACAATTGTGCCGTTTAGGCACATGCTGCCTACCAATGGAGGGCAGTATGTATTGGTTGGTGATTCACCCAAGCCACACAGGAAAACCTCATGTTTGGTAAGTTTCCGAGTTGAACTTGTCATTACGTCATCTGCCACAAATGGTCGACTCCTGACCAAGTTCACCAGGCGTATGTCAGTTGCGGATGTATAAACAATGTTGTTGGTTGTTAAGGTATGGCATGTAGCCTTCGACGAAGGTGGTCGAGTCAGCAAAGTGGGCATGGGTATTTGTGAACAGACTTGGTTGGTTTTCCAATCCATCAGCGGCACCAAAGGGTCAATCAAATCTATCCCAATCAGCATCTGTTCGGTGTCAATATTAGTCACGTACACCCGGTGGACAAGTGACACGCTCCGAAGTTTAGTTTCAGTAGGAGACGAGGTAGCCTGAGTGAAACCTCTAAGTTTGGTGTCGCAATGTTCCATTTTTAACCAACGTTTGGTTGGGTCCACTGCCTTTCTGAGTTCGTCCAGCAAAGATTGAGATATGAGGGAAATAGTCGAACCCAAATCTATCAGTGCCTCACAGGTCAAACAGTTTTTTCTCGTCATATCCCCAACAAAGTGGAGTGCGTTTGAAGACAGAAGTGGTGGGTTGCCTGTGTCGATTATCGAGACAGACTGCTGTAGCTCGTGACCCAGCGGTCCTCGATCGGAATGGGAGAGGAATCAGCTGTTTCAATGCTTCTTACCTGGTATGCCGCAACATCTGTTTCAGAGTCTGTAGACAAAGCCTGTTGGCTAGTGTCCGCATCGAGGCTGCCCTGGACAGGGAATGAGAGTGAGGGCAAGGGGAAATGGTGAACCCTGACGACTTCGCTAATGGGGTGAATTTCGGCGGGCTTGCTTCCCGGCAATTTCCCGCCTAGTCACGGGGACTTAGCTTTGTCCTCTTTCTCAAATTTCCTCCACTGCAGTACATCTCTTAGCAGAGCTTCTAGAGAGTTGATGTTTTTATGGCCATTGGATCCTGTGTTACGCTTGTTACCCCTGTTCCCTGACCCTTTGAGAGGGTTAAGTGCAGGAACGTCGTGGCCAGGTCGACCTCTGCGGGACCTGTTTTGTTGGGGACGGTCGTTATAGCTATTGGTACTGCGGTGGTCGTAGGTGTGGTTACTTTGTAGCTGCCCACCATGTGCGTCATCTTTTCCTGCTTCTGCCCCTGATGCCTCACCCTCTAACTGGAGTGAATGCTCCTTACGCATCACAAAGACTGGGTTTTCCGGGCTCGCTTTTGAAGCATCAAAAGCTGTGCTTGCAAGCTCTCGGAGTGCCAAGATTGGCAAACCAACGTGGACAGTGGGGCCCAAGTAGTTAATGAAGTTGGGATGCAGGTTTGACAGAAACATTTGTTTGAATGGTAATAGCTCTTTCATTCCTGTTTCAGTGAGCATTCCAAAGTAAGCTGAACAAAGCCTATGATAGTAAGCTTGTGGTTTTTCAGTCCGAGCTTGTTTGACAGTGTTAGCCAGCGAACTGTTGTGTTTGCGGGTCGCAGATCCACTGAATTCTATTTTCAAAGCAGTGGAAAGTTTCACGTAGTCGTTTTGCACGTGTTGCTCTCGTAGACGGATGAACCTTGTCACGTGTTTGTTGGACGTTCGATTCAACAGGTAGAGCCTGTCGCCATTGGTAGCATTTGGGTAGCCATCCAAGGCGTCCTCAATGTCTGCTAAGAACGTCTCGATCTTGTTTGGCTTACCTGGGACGGGGTCAAAGATGCAGAAGCTTCTGACGATTTTGTCAAGTCGTTCCGTGCCAAATGCGCGGGGAGCGTCTACTTCATCCTGTGGGGAATTTTGGTCCGAAAGGGCAAGAGGAAAAGGCAAACTTTGGCTTTGTTGGCAAGGAGACGCCATGTTTCCCTGGGCCGAATGGCCAAGAGGAAAAAACAGAGACCCCTGAGGGAGGTAAAGTCTGAAACCTCTTTTCGTCTACATACACTCATAATCCCGAGCTCTGGTTGCAAGCTTGGGTAGTCACGCGACAGCGCGTGGCAGGTCTGGAGTTCCTCCAGATGGTACCTACGGATGGTATTCTGCTGCATCGCAGAGTCCACTTGGGAGCTTAAGGTATTTATTTTATTCGACCTCATACTTATCAGTCATGGTTTACAGGGAGAGGTCACGCGTGCGGAGCGAGAGATTCAGTGAGGACATATCCTCTGCTTGCTTAGAGGCCAAGGTTTCCATCTTGTTCACCTGTGTTCTCTCATCGCTCATTTGATTAGTGACTTCAATGAGTTACACTGTTTTGTCATCCAACTTGGTTATCGTATTCATTGTCTGATCCTCTTTGGTCTGCAGCTGAAGGAATAGGGCATTATTACTTTTAGTGGTGTTATTCAAAACTGTTTGCAGGGCATCGAATTGCACACCCTTAGTTTTAGCTAGCTCGTCAGATACATCTAATTTTGCATGGACTTCGTATTTACTGTTGGCTTAATCGAGATGTACCTTTAGAAGATGGATTTGTTCGAGTTTGTGCTCGCTCTTCGTCATAAGTGTTTGCCAGATCTTTTAATTGGACCGTTCTCAAATGTAGCTCCTTGGCTATCAGTATCTTTGTCAGCTTTTGTCATTAACTTCCTGGATCTCTCCACCTGTGCCGTCAACTCTGCAGTTTTCAGCTCGTGCCTCTGCTGGGCAATGAGGTATTGGACCACTGTCCATCTCTGCTGGTTTGCACAGTTTAAGGCTAAACTGGAGAGAACCTTCACAAATCCTGTGCCTGATGGTCTATTTTGGAGAGCGTCTGGCACCATTTCTGCTGTTTTTCCACTTATGGCATCGAAATCTAATTTTCAGCCCCTCGCCATAATTAGGATTTGCATCGCTGCTGAGGCCAGCGATCAATCTTTCGGTGGGTGAGGGTTCACCTATTAGTGGGGGAAGGGATGGCAACCCACCTAATAGCTTGCTCATTATTATGATTATCAGTTATTTCAATTTATGTCAAGTTTGGGTTGAGTTGGAAGCTGCAAACACGATTTAAATCAGTTTATAGACATCAATGAATCATCAATTACAGTAATGTGGAAGTTGGGCTTTTAATGAACTTGCAAAAGTAATTCTTAATTGATTGCTCTTTGGGAATTAAACTTTTAATTCACCTGAACCCGTTGCTATTTCTAAGCGAAGTTTCTAAGCCTGAATTATTTAGAAACAATTATTGCCGATTCTTCAATGAGCTTGTAAAATCAAATTTTATTGATGAATCATACCTCATACCTAGGTTATTTGGGATTTAAACTTTGATTAACCTGAAAGTGGTGATGTACTTAAGTTAATGTGGAAAAGTTTAACAATGTCTCATCGGTTGGCACAAATCAATTTGTGTATTATCCCAATGAACGACCTGAACAGGTAGTATGGCAATTTAACTTATTTATTAAATTGAACGAGACAATGATATCCAATCAGTTGAGATTGGTTGGATACCATACAGTGTGCCCCATTGTAATAGGTGTGAGAAACGTATGCCACCTGAATTTTTTTTTAGCAAAAAAATAAAATAAATACTAGCGATTCTTCATCACCAGGGGTCACTGATAGCAAAAAGCTAAAATCAAACAGGGAACAAAGGAAAAACAAAAATGTCTGTTCTCACTTTGTTAACTTTGACATTCACCCTTTCGGCGTAGTTTGGATTTCTATTCTAGCAATGTTTCCGGAATATGCGGAAACATAAATAAATACCCGCCTTGATCTCCTCACGTTACCAAACGTGAGAGATAATGACTTCGCTTCAGTCAAGCAAATATATCTACTAAAATTTCTGAAACGACCGGTACATAGACTCGTAGAAATTAATAATGACAGAGTCTACCCACGCCGAGGGCGAGAGACAGAAATAGCATTTGTTTAGGCCCAACGCTGCTATCGCTTAAAATGCTTAAAACGGTTAAAAATGTCCTGACTCGTAGGCATTTGGCAATTCCCCTATACACACGGACTTCTGTCAGATATACAACCGGAGTCAATCTCTCCCTATTCGTATCTGGGTGAAACAAAACAACACACACCCCACTCAACAATAATGCTTGCTACAGCGCTATTGGTCCATAAGTATCTTGCTACACAATTCCTATGGACTTAAACAGTGAGACCTAGTTTTATCTTAGATTTCTCGCACGGGGCTCCAAATATGCCGTTACGTTTATCATCATTAATGTGATGACATGCTATTCATCGAATGATTAACTTTGTTTATAATTACGTGATTACATTAATCAGGTAACCATTAACTCAGTAACCTGGGGCACCATGGGAAAAATAAAGAGTTGTCATTTCCCAAATTAGCACAAAGAATATCAAAATATCGATTTCATAGCAGTCCCTAATTAATTCATTTCCTCATAAGTCTCATTCTGAACATTGCATAATTCATAAATCTGCACAAACCCGGGTCTCACTAAATCATTCTGTACCACACCAATTGAGTTAAATATTTTTTTACTAACAAGCTAAATGATAATATAAGATACACATACAGTCTAGGTTAAGGATTATTGATTAGAACTTAATTCAGTTACACAGGTCCCTAGCTGGCCAACACAATATGACACGTTACACAAGATGGAGATTGAGAAAGAAAGTGCATGAGAGAAAAGCACTTGGATACAAATGTAAACTATGCTTAGTTTAGCCCTAACACCTTGCCCTGAACTGCCGCGCTTATCCATCAGAATTATATTGAATGTATTTACTTGAAGGTCTCCGTTGGATATCTCTTCCTGGGCCGAGTTCCTGATGGGCCCAGGCCTTTGTGGGCCGAGTTCCTGATGGGCCCAGGCCTTCGTGGGCCGCGTTCTGCTTTGTGGTTCTTGTACTTCGATTGGCCAGGTGCAAGTCTCTGATTGTCCACAAGGTGTCACAATGTAATTTCCCTTAGTTGTCTGACTCCTTGTACTAGTTCTGGAAGATTGGTCTTCTGAGGATGGCTAATCAGCCGTTTAGATATTCCCAGAGTGGGAATAAAAGCAGTGTAGACACACAATTGCTTGCTTAGATACAGATACTCAACCGTAGCATTGATTGTTAAGAGGTTCCTTTGTCTTCTTCAACCTCGTGTTGCGTTTTGCGGTCGAATAATAGTAGACCTAGGCTGCAGCACGTGATCTCTAGTCTGATGTGTTAACTCTTAAAACAAATGCTTTATGCCCTGGGGGAAAGAGGGCGTTTACATCATCCTGGCATTCTCTCTGGGCTCCATGAGGCACAACTAGTTACAAGGCAAGGTGTCAGACAACTAAATTCACAGTTCATCTTCACACAAACATTCAATTTGATCTGGATATTTTCTACACAACATGTAAACATAATGTAAATATTATGAAAAGTTACAATGTTTGTCATAACGTCCTCATTTAACTTTTAATGACATTACAAAATCGACATTCATTTTCACAGGCCAACGGTCCTCATTTTCCACATTTTGGTTGATGGAATGTATGTCCCAAAGTCCATTTATTGCATGTGACAGTTCTGAGGTAGATACTCCATAAGGGACAAAGACATTACGATATCTCAGAGACCAGAACGGAGTTGGTCTGCTGCATTATAATTTACAACGGGCGTGAGGGGTCATAAACCATCCCACACACACCTCTTCCCCTCTGCTGGAGTGAGGGATATCTCTATAGAGCTGATCCTCACAGGCCAGTCATGACTACCCCCAAAGATAAACTTACAGCAGATTTTGAAAAATGTACACAATGCTTCTGGTGAATGAAAGGATTAAAAACAAATGCAAAATAGATGCAAGTAAAGGCATATTTTTCCATGTTTAGGTATTGGTAAACTGGGTATTGACATATATAAAATACACAATGGGTATCCAGTGGACAATATTTCAGGTGATACATTTTCAATGACAATTAAAGGGGCAACCTGCAATACTTACAGCTGTCCAAATCTTTTTCAATTAACGATATGTACCCATTGATTCTTGAAGAATATAACCATCACATTGATCTCATGGACTGCGAGTCCTCTGTCGTTTAGAGAGTGGTGACATTTGTCCGGCCCCAGCATCCCTCAGATTGATAGCAAACCAAGTGGCAGGGCTGCCGTTTGGCTGAAAAATGTTTGACTGGCCTGGCCCAGGCCCTGGACGAGAGGAACGATTTGCCGTGATTTGTAATTGGCGGGAAGGCGAAGGAGTGATGCTTTGTCTAGATGAAGGAGGAATGCTAACTTGTGTCACTTGCATAGAGGGCCCGTGCTCCATGTTGGCTGTTGACCTCCGAGCCTCCGGGGACTGTGTGCCATGCTGTACCAGAGGGGCAGAATGGGCAAGAAAGGCAGACAGGTCAGGTCCATGTGGAGGGGTAGTCAGGTCAACACCCTGTTCGTTCCTCTCCAGGAAGGATGAGACCATTCGTGCCTCCTCCAATTCCCCTCTTGCTTGACGATGCCGTCGCTGCTGTGCCAGGTTCTTGGCAATGAATTCCCGTTCCTGTAGAACTCTACGGGCCTGCACATCCAATAGGTGACATCGTTCATCAGTCTGTTGTTCCTCCTCAATCTGACGCTCAATTTCTCTCTCGTAGGACAGCATTCTGTGAATTGCTGAGGGCTAGTGAATTGCGGCTGCCATGGCCACTTCCAAAGTGGTATCCACCGGTCGAACTCTCACTCCGTCCAGAGTGCCTCGACGATTTCCAATTAGTTAAGGGGTGAGCGGAGCTTGCCTCGGGAAGCTGGTCGACCTGTGCGGTGGGAGTTACATCCTCCATAGGTTCTTCCTGTAGACCACCTTCCCCTCCCAAAGCAGTTGCCGGTCCTGGGCTTGGAGAGAATGGTTGATGGCTGAAACGTACAGTTGATCCATCATCACTTTGAGTTCTGGTGGGTGTGCCCTTTGATGTGAGAAACTCGACCACATAATCCTTAAGATAACCAGGTGCTTGTCTGGTTCTTCTGGTGCTGCTGGTGGTTGAGGATGAAGCCTTCCTTGTTGCTTTAGGCTTAGCTCCTGGATCTTTTATATGTTCCAAGACCTTTCCCTCAACTGCTCTTTCTTACGCTCTCCTTCCAGTGGAGACAATTCTTCCTTCTCCCCCTCCATTTCCTTCTCACCTGTCTTTGGTTCAGTCATGATCCTGCTCGAAGGACCATTGAAAGATTTAGTGGAATCTGTGTGGGGAGGAATGGATAAGACTGAGGCAGGAATTCCTTTAACCATGAAGTGGTATATTTACTGGGTAGTCTGTGCTGCATAACAAAGGAAACAGAATAACATGTATCCAATCAAATTCATAATCACAAAGATCAAATCACAACAATCATTCATTATTAACATAATTAGGGAATTAAACAATCCAGTTCATTAAGAAATCAATAGGAATCATCCTTGAGTCATTTATGCTCACAACTATTTATCATAATCATGAGAAGAATACAAACAAACATCTATAATCCCCATTAGTTTGATATCAGAATCGATCAGTTCAGCAAACGATGACGTTTCATATTTCACCCTGTCAAGTGTCTTCATATGCACATGTAATTTCATTACATATTAACCATATAACGATGGCATAATTGGCCTGTGATGATCTGTAGGGCCGTGATCATTGACCTTATGTTTGAAGTGTGCGCTCCAAGCCGCTCTCCGCGGTAATAACTATAATAACTGATGGCCCACTCTCCCGATCGCAACAGATAGTTCAGATGAAAGGTAACAGATTTGGTGGACTTACATGGATTCATGGACGCACAGAACTTCTGGATTAGACAGAGTTAAGAGAAAGCAGCGAGATCGGGTGATGGCGATTTCCTCCTTTTATGGAGTTGAGATCTGTCGGACATTTCCACCTGACCTAATTAAAGCGCCCCTGGCCCAGCTGAGTAAATGGCAATGAATTAAAGGATTCTTCCACCAACTCCATGGGCCTTTTCTACAGTACTATAAATTGTAACTTTAAACCACATTTGTTTCTAATACACAACTTTTACTTGCCACAGTTCATGTGTAGCAGAATTCCATGAAAAAGGAAATCATTATTTGGAGATATTCATTGACAGAATATACAAATCAGGAACCAGCACCTTGATTGGTTAAAAAGAATAGCGTTTCCCCTCAGTGTTTTTATTTTTTTTATCTCTTCTTAAATTCACCCTCCTCCCTCTCAGTAATCCATCTTCAGGGAGAAGTGACACCATCAGAACAAGACCTTTGATGTTCTCCACATGGTTGTGTTGACCTGAGGGACGGGTCATCATCAGTCACTGACTTCCTCACTCCGACTGGCGGAGATGTTCTCATTAAGAAAGTGCACACAGTAGAGTAGGAGGTAGATAGATACAGTAGCTGTTCCCTCGGAGATCGTCTACATTACCGTCAGCAACTGCAGACAGTCTGATCAGACCAACAAACCACCTTTCTTCCTAAATTACTACTCATTATGATTAGATCAGTCAGTCTGCAGCCGCCGGCAGCAACGTAGTTGGCCTCAAACACGCACTATGTGTAGTAATTTAGCCTTCCGTTGATGGTCTTGCAGCCCTGGATGGAGAAGATCTTCTCACTCTTTGGGAAATAGACCATCTCTCTGGCCATCTTGTCGACTACGTCCTGGTCGGGCTCCAAGCCCATGGCGGACATTTGTGCCAAGCCACACAGCAGCACGTGTCTGTACTCCAGAGGCAGGAAGGGGACAAAGAAGTCAACTAGGTTCTTGTCTATCAGACTAGAGTGCCATAACCCACCTACACAAAGGGAGGGAGGGGGGACACAGTCAGTCATGAGATGGGCAAGAAGAAGCTACCACCAATTGCTTACCCAATCCTCTCAGATGTACACAAGTGCCTAGGGGGTAAGGATAGTGATAAAATGGGAAGGGGCAAGAAAGTCAGACGGACAGAATATAGATATCACAGGTAATCTTTGTCTTGAAGGTATGAAAAGTCTCCAATAACATCCCCAGTCTTCTAATCCCAGGCTTAGTAACATAAAATGAGAGAATCCTGACCTTAGAGAAACATGTGCATGATTTGTTAAATATAAAAAAGTTGCCAAAAGTGCTTAAGTTAGGCTTCAGCAATAAAGAAGGACGGCAAAAGAGGTGGCTTACTCTTCTTGCTGTTGAACACGGACAGGGAGAGAGCTGGTTCTAAGTCATGCAATTGTATCTCCTCTCTGTCTCGACCTGCTTTCCAGAAGTCCAGGGCCACCTGTGTGATGTGCTGTCTTCCAGTGTTGCTATGGAGATTAGCAAAACAAACTAGTAGATATTAAAGTTGCACTATGCAGAAATTTCCTGGTTGCTAAAACTCTAATAGTTTGCCCAATTTCAGTTTATGTGACAAAATAAGCTAGTAGAGAATCACTGTACCATCTAAACCGCTGTGAAATATATTTTCTACAACTAATAATACTGTTGTTTCAGCTGTTTGAAGCTGGTGTAAAAAAAACTAAAGTAAAAAGACAATAACAAAACTTAAGAATGGGAAGCATAGAATTTGAGCACATAACTGATCTACTCCTTCTTAGAATGAGTAGATCAAGTAGAATGATGGATCTATTACTCACAATTCTATGTGAGTTTAGTCAGGTCGCCCATAAAAGTTGCATATTGCCACTTTAAGCTGGGTCCAACGATCTTTTTCTTCCTGACTGGTCCGGACATGGGGTAGTTTATAAATGCATTAGGTTCATGTGTAGTGATTTTATTTGCAAAATAAAAAATCTGAAGTAACTGAAGTTTAGTTTTGGGAGGCCGTATCTGATTGACAGCTGACTTTTAGCTAAGTAAAACCATGATCACTGCAACGAGTCGTTAAGTTGTGGGAAAGATAGGATGATGGATGACAAATACATTTGACTGTAAATCCCAAAAAAACCATACGATTCCAAAAACAACACAGGAATTCTTATCACACACTGCTGGTCTGTCTGGCCTACCTGAGGAAGATGAAGATGGCTTGGCGGTACGAGACCCCATCCAGATTTTTGTAGTATTCCAGGTAGGGCTTTATACAGTCGATTAGGCCAGGGTGCATCATGTCCATCTCGTCAAAGATGAACATGGAACGTGGGCAGTTGGTGACGTTGCCTTTGATCCACTGCTGCAGCTGAGACTGAGGGATGGTCACAGCAGTAAAAACAGACTTATCTACAGCAGTGAAGATATATTTTGTAAAGCTTTTGGAAGCTATTTTGGAAGCTATTAAAAAAATTCAGATATACCAGTCAAAAGTTTGGACACACCTCATTCTAAGTTTTTTTTTTTTTTTTTTACTATATTCTACATTATAAAATAATAGTGAAGACATCAAAACTATGAAATAACACAAACAGAATCATATAGTAACCAAAAAAGTGTTAAACCAATCAAAATACACTGCTCAAAAAAATAAAGGGAACACCAAAATAACACATCCTAGATCTGAATGAATGAAATATTCTTATTAAATACTTTTTTCTTTACATAGTTGAATGTGCTGACAACAAAATCACACAAAAATTATCAATGGAAATCAAATGTATCAACCCATGGAGGTCTGGATTTGGAGTGACACTCAAAATTAAAGTGGAAAACCACACTACAGGCTGATCCAACTTTGATGTAATGTCCTTAAAACAAGTCAAAATGAGGCTCAGTAGTGTGTGTGGCCTCCACGTGCCTGTATGACCTCCCTACAACGCCTGGGCATGCTCCTGATGAGGTGGCAGATGGTCTCCTGAGGGATCTCCTCCCAGACCTGGACTAAAGCATCCGCCAACTCCTGGACAGTCTGTGGTGCAACGTGGCGTTGGTGGATGGAGCGAGACATGATGTCCCAGATGTGCTCAATTGGATTCAGGTCAGGGGAACGGGCGGGCCAGTCCATAGCATCAATGCCTTCCTCTTGCATGAACTGCTGACACACTCCAGCCACATGAGTTTTAGCATTGTCTTGCATTAGGAGGAACCCCAGGGCCAACCGCACCAGCATATGGTCTCACAAGGAGTCTGAGGATCTCATCTCGGTACCTAATGGCAGTCAGGCTACCTCTGGCGAGCACACGGAGGGCTGTGCGGCCCCCCAAAGAAATGCCACCCCACACCATGACTGACCCACCGCCAAACTGGTCATGCTGGAGGATGTTGCAGGCAGCAGAACGTTCTCCACGGCGTCTCCAGACTCTGTCACGTCTGTCACATGCTCAGTGTGAACCTGCTTTCATCTGTGAAGAGCACAGGGCACCAGTGGTGAATTTGCCAATCTTGGTGTTCTCTGGCAAATGCCAAACATCCTGCACGGTGTTGGGCTGTAAGCACAACCCCCACCTGTGGACGTCGGGCCCTCATACCACCCTAATGGAGTCTGTTTCTGACCGTTTGAGCAGACACATGCACATTTGTGGCCTGCTGGAGGTCATTTTGCAGGGCTCTGGCAGTGCTCCTCCTTGCACAAAGGCGGAGGTAGCGGTCCTGCCGCTGGGTTGTTGCCCTCCTACGGCCTCCTCCACGTCTCCTGATGTACTGGCCTGTCTCCTGGTAGCGCCTCCATGTTCTGGACACTACGCTGACAGACACAGCAAACCTTCTTGCCACAGCTCGCATTGATGTGCCATCTTGGATGAGCTGCACTACCTGAGCCACTTGTGTGGGTTGTAGACTCCATCTCATGCTACCACTAGAGTGAAAGCACCACCAGCATTCAAAAGTGACCAAAACATCAGCCAGGAAGCATAGGAACTGAGAAGTGGTCCCCACCTGCAGAACCACTCCTTTATTGGGGGTGTCTTGCTAAATGCCTATAATTTCCACATGTTGTCTATTCCATTTGCACAACAGCATGTGAAATGTATTGTCAATCAGTGTTGCTTCCTAAGTGGACAGTTTGATTTCACAGAAGTGTGATTGACTTGGAGTTACATTGTGTTGTTTAAGTGTTCCCTTTATTTTTTTGAGCAGTGTATATATCTTATATTTGAGATTCTATGAAAGTAGCCACCATTTGCCCTGACAGCTTTGCACACTCTAGGCATTCTCTCAACCAGCTTCCTACATATGCTGAGCACTTGTTGATTGCTTTATCTGCACTCTGCGGTCCAACTCATCCCAAACCATCTCAATTGGGTTAAGGTCAGGTAATTGTGGAGGCCAGGTCATCTGATGCCGCACTCCATCACTTTCCTTCTTGGTCAAATAGCCCTAACACAGCCTGGAGGTGTGTTGGGTCACTGTCCTGTTGAAAAAGAAAATGGTTGTCCAACTAAGCACAAACCAGATGGGATGGCGTATCACTGCAGAATGCTGTGGTAGCCATGCTGGTTGTGTGCCTTGAATTCAAAATAAATCACAACAGTGTCACCAGCAAAGCACTCCCAGACCATCACACCTCCTCTTCCATGCTTCACAGTGGGAACTACACATACAGATATCATCCATTCACCTACTCTGCGTCTCAAAGACATCGCGCACTGCTTGTGTTTCTTGGCTCAAGCAAGTCTCTTCTTCTCATTGCTGTCCTTTGGTAGTGGTTTCTTTGCAGCAATTTGACCATGAAGGCCTGATTCACGCAGTCTCCTCTGAACAGTTGATGATGAGATGTGTCTGTTATTTGAACTCTGTGAAGCATTTATTTGGGCTGCAATTTATGAAGCTGGTAACTCTAATTATCTTATCCTTTGCAGAAGAAGTAACTCTGGAACTTCCTTTCCTCTGGCGGTCCTCATAACAGCCAGTTTCGTCATCGCACTTGATGTATTTTGCGACTGCACGTGAAGAAACTTTCAAAGTTCTGGAAATGTTCCGTATTGACTGACCTTCATGTCTTAAAGTAATGACGGACTGTCGTTTCTCTTTGCTTGTTTGAGCTGTTCTTTTTAACAAAGTTTATTTGATTTGCTTAACACCTTTTTGGTTACTACATCATTCCATATGTTATTTCATAGTTTTGATGTCACTGTTATTCTACAATGTAGAAAATAGTAGAAATAAAAAACAAGGAATGAGTAGGTGTGTCCAAACTTTTAACTGATACTGTACATCCCCTATCATATAGAACCCTCAAATCCAAATATGGACCTTGAAGCCAGTTCCACTGCTTTTTTCTTTCTTCCCATCTAACCAGGGACTGATTTAGACCTGGGACACCATGTGGGTGCAATTAATTACCAGGTAGATCAGAAAACCATCAGCACTCCAGACCTTGTAGGGTAAGATTTGAATTCCACTGATATACTGTAGAATATGCATACAGTCCAATTATCCATTGAGAATTTCCCTGCCATGGTTACTGGGGATTATATTTCAATTAAACAAAATACTTGTTTCACCTTGTAGTTCTCAATCTGACTATGATAAGTGAAGTGCACTTTAGACTCAAACTGATGGACGAAACTGCTGGCCATGCCCTCCTTGTAGATGTTTTCAGCTATCAACTGGCTGATGAAGTTCTTCCCTGTGCCAGAACAGCCGTGAAGGGAGAGCACCAGGGGCTTTTTAGGGTTTTTATTGTTCATGAAACCCGTTACAGCTTTCTGGATGACTCTGGAAGCAACATGTTGACCAAACAGCTTCTGATCTAGGGCCACTTCCAAACCTGATAACAGGGCAGAA
Source organism: Oncorhynchus clarkii lewisi (assembly GCF_045791955.1). Taxonomy (NCBI): domain Eukaryota; kingdom Metazoa; phylum Chordata; class Actinopteri; order Salmoniformes; family Salmonidae; genus Oncorhynchus; species Oncorhynchus clarkii. Next base: position 12,278,377 of record NC_092175.1, on the reverse strand, counting down.
GTCGATTATTAGTGTCAATAAATGGGACATGTGCTACAAATAAACCACCTGTAATTAGTATAGAAATCATGGTGGTGATCTTAATAACGTGATTAGTTACATATGTAGGGCACAGCTGCTATGTAGGCTAGCGGTGCACGAGTTAGCTGTTTGTTATTTCGCATCCGCAATTGCTAATAACCCATCCACAACCACCTGACTTTCCCTCATGGGTGAGGATTAAAGATGGCAGACCCCCCCCACCAGAGAGGAAGAAGTGGGGCCGGTTGTATGACTTTAACGACCGGTCGTAAACTCTCTCCCTCTTGCACTGCAGTAGAGCCAAGAAGTCAAAAATCCTTTGTATGTAGGGAGACTCCAAAGGGAGTCTCCCTACATACAAAGGATTTTTGACTTTGGGAAACCAAAACTTCAAACATCAAAAGATTGGACATCGGAACATTAGCTTTAATATCCAAACGTCTGGAATGGTTGGTGGGACCCAAACAATAATTCTGTCATATCCTTTGTTGTTTTGCAATATCATTAAGGAGGGTATAACTAAGTAACGGTATCTCTAAGGGTGTACACATTCCAGTTAGATTTACATCTGTTGTAAAACGTATATGACTAAATATGAAACAATTTCTGAGAAGATAAAATGTGATTTTAGCCTTCCCAATTAGATCATTATTTTTCATATATACTTTGCCAAGTCAGTAACCACGCCCACATGAGCACAGACATTATGCCAAAACGATGGAATGCCCCTTTTGCCAGAGTGCTTATAAAGTACTCCTAACGAAATTTACATTAGACCAAGCAGCCGGACAGTGTAAACCGGACATCATGTAATGGTTAAAACTACAAGACCAGTATACGAAGGTAAAGACGGGACTACACATTCACAGTCTGCAGCTGTACAGTTGATGTCGGAAGTTACACTTAGGTAACATACACTTAGGTTGGAGTCGGTTAGGACTTTACTTTGTGCATGACAAGTAATTTTTCCAACAATTGTTAAGACAGACAGATTATTTAACTTATAATTCACTATATCACAATTCCAGGGGGTCAGAAGTTTACAAACACTAAGTAGACTGTGCCTTTAAACAGCTTGGAAAATTCCAGAAAATTAGTTAATGGCTTTAGAAGCTTCTGATAGGCTAATTGACATCATTTGAGTCAATTGGAGGAGTACCTGTGGATGTATTTCAAGGCCTACCTTCAGACTCAGTGCCTTTTTGCTTGATATCATGGGAACATCAAAATAAATGAGCCAAGACTTCAGGAATAAATTTGTAGACCTCCACAAGTCTGGTTCATCCTTGGGAGCAATTTCCAAATGCCTGAAGGTACCACGTGTACTATTGTTTGTACAGATGGACAAGTATAAACACCATGGGACCACAACGCAGTCATACTGCTCAGGAAGGAGACGTGTTCTGTCTCCTAGAGATGAACCTACTTTGGTACGAAAAGTGCAATTCAATTACAGAAAAACAGAAAAGGAACTTGTGAAGATGCGGGAGGAAAAATGTACCAACGTATCTACAGTGGGGCAAAAAAGTATTTAGTCAGCCACCAATTGTGCAAGTTCTCCCACTTAAAAAGATGAGAGAGGCCTGTAATTTTCATCATAGGTACACTTCAACTATGACAGACAAAATGAGAAAAAAATCCAGACAAGGACATTGTAGGATTTTTTATGAATTTATTTGCAAATTATGGTGGAAAATAAGTATTTGGTCACCTACAAACAAGCAAGATTTCTGGTTCTCACAGACCTGTAACTTCTTCTTTAAGAGGCTCCTATGTCCTCCACTCGTTACCTGTATTAATGGCACCTGTTTGAACTTGTTATCAGTATAAAAGACACCTGTCCACAACCTCAAACAGTCACACTCCAAACTCCACTATTGACAAGACCAAAGAGCTGTCAAAGGACACCAGAAACAAAATTGTAGACCTGCAATAGGCTGGGAAGACTGAATATGCAATAGGTAAGCAGCTTGGTTTGAAGAAATCAACTGTGGGAGCAATTATTAGGAAATGGAAGACATACAAGACCACTGATAATCTCCCTCGATCTGGGGCTCCAAGCAAGATCTCACCCCGTGGGGTCAAAATGATTACAAGAACGGTGAGCAAAAATCCCAGAACCACACGGGGGACCTAGTGAATGACCTGCAGAGAGCTGGGACCAAAGTAACAAAGCCTACCATCAGTAACACACTACGCCGCCAGGGACTCAAATCCTGCAGTGCCAGACGTGTCCCCCTGCTTAAGCCAGTACATGTCCAGGCCCGTCTGAAGTTTGCTAGAGAGCATTTGGATGATCCAGAAGAAGATTGGGAGAATGTCATATGGTCAGATGAAACCAAAATCTAACTTTTTGGTAAAAACTCAACTCGTCGTGTTTGGAGGACAAAGAATGCTGAGTTGCATCCAAAGAACACCATACCTACTGTGAAGCATGGGGGTGGAAACATCATGCTTTGGGGCTGTTTTTCTGCAAAGGGACCAGGACGATTGTTCCATGTAAAGGAAAGAATGAATGGGGCCATGTATCGTGAGATTTTGAGTGAAAACCTCCTTCCATCAGCAAGGGCATTGAAGATGAAACGTGGCTGGGTCTTTCAGCGTGACAATGATCCCAAACACCCCACCCTGCTCTAGAGGAGATCTGCATGGAGGAATGGGCCAAAATACCAGCAACAGTATGTGAAAACCTTGTGAAGACTTACAGAAAACGTTTGACCTCTGTCAGGGTATATAACAAAGTATTGAGATAAACTTTTGTTATTGACCAAATACTTATTTTCCACCATTATTTGCAAATAAATTCATAAATCCTACAATGTGATTTTCTGGATTTTCATTTGGATTTCTGGATTTTCATTTGGATTTCTGGATTTCTCATTTTGTCTGTCATAGTTAAAGTGTACCTATGATGAAAATTACAGGCCTCTCTCGTCTTTTTAAGTTGGAGAACTTGCACAATTGGTGGCTGACTAAATACTTTTTTGCCCCACTGTATATCCACAGTAAAATTAGTCCTATAACAACATAACCTGAAAGGCCATTCAGCAAATAATTAACCACTGCTCCAAAATCATCATAAAAAAGCCAGACTATAGTTTGCAACTGCACAAAGATTGTAATTTTTTGAGAAATGTCACCTGGTCGGATGAAACAAAAATAGAACTGTTTGGCAATAATTACCATGTTATGTTTGGAGGAAAAAGGGGGAGGCTTGCAAGCCGAAGAACACCATCCCAACCGTGAAGCACGGGTGTGACAGCATCATGTTGTGGGGGTGCTTTGCTGCAGGAGGGACTGCTGCACTTCACAAAATAGATGGCATCATGAGGTAGGAAAATGATGTGCAACATCTCAAGACATCAGTCAGGAAGTTAAAGCTTGGTCGCAAATGGGTCTTCCAAATGGACAATGACCCCAAGCATTCTTCAAAAGTTATGGCAACATAGCTTAAGAACAACAAAGTCAAGGTATTGGAGTGGCCATCACAAAGCCCTGACCTAAATCCTATAGAAAATGTGTGGGCAGAACTGAAAAAGCGTGTGTGAGGAAGGAGGCCTACAAACCTGATTTAGTGACACCAGCTCTGTCAGGAGGAATGGGCCAAAATTCACCCAACTTATTGTGGGAAGTTAAACAATTTAAAGGTAATGCTTCCAAATACTAATTGAGTGTATATACATTTCTGACCCACTGGGAATGTGATGAAAGAAATAAAAGCTGAAATCATTCTCTACTATTATTCTGACATTTCACATTCTTAAAATAAAGTGGTGATCCTAACTGACCTAAGACAGGGCATTTGTACTAGGATTAAATGTCAGTAATTGTGAAAAACTGAGTTTAAATGTATTTGGCTAAGGTGTATGTAAACTTCCGACTTCAACTGTATAGGTAAAATAGTCTAGGTAACTCAATCGTAGACGAGAACACCTCGTGGTACAGTTTTGTAGTGTACATTCTAACTAACACTTCCAGAACAAAAGCCTACTACAACTACAAAGGACGTTGCGAACTCTGGTGGACAACCAGAGACATACACGACCAGAGTCTTACATCCCTTCAAAAACCTCCCACAGAACATCCGAGTTCTACAGAGGGATGACAGAGAAAGACATAGGCGTAAATATATACACTGCAATTCTTGTCGAATGAGCGGTCGCTCAGGTGCAAAGTATTCATATTCCCATGAGCATAGCTTACAAACGTCCCGATAGTTGAATTCCTTTGCCTCTCCCTTTCCCTCTCTTTTGAATCCTCCATATTGTGTAACAAGCCGTCATATCGGTTTAGTCCACTAGGAACCTATCATTGCATTGTGTTAGTAACCAATAACTATGCTGTGTGTGTATGTTTATGAATTTGTGTGATTATTTAGTTAGTAAATAAATAAGCCAATTTGGATATCGCTGATTTATCATTTAAGTTAGGGTTCGTGCAGATTTGAAGTCCACTGTGTTCAAAATGAGACCGAGGTAAAATTAGAATTAATGATTGATTTTATTTATTTTATTTTGAGATTAAATTGATGACTAATATGATATCGACATTCTGATATTGTTGAGTTAATTCGGGAAATTGTAACTCATTAAACAAACTTTTCCCGTGGTGCCCCAGGTTACTAATGAGTTAATTGTTGCATGATTAATATAAATCAAGTAATAATTAAACGTTAGGTAATCGATTTGATAAAACAGCATGGCATCACAATGATAGTCACGACACGTGATAACGTGAAAATCTGAGGCCCGCATCCAACCCTAACCCGCTAATATAGAAACTGCGCTGTAGGCTACAGTCAGATGGTGGAACGATTTTTGTCAGGGGGTGCAGGATATTTTTTTGACTGATTTAGATAGCTATAGCTGTGTTCGAATATCCATATTAACATACTGTATACTACAATGATTATACACACTAGACTATTAGTTCATTTTAGTATACTGTAAACGAACGGTATCCTTTCAGTTGAGTGTAATAGCTCTTTGCTTGTCTAATGGAAGTTGTTGCTATAATACCTTTTGCTAGCTAGTTGGCATAAATTACTAGTTAGACATTTTACAACTTTGGGTGTGTTCTTCAATTAAATTTGGAGTTCCAGAGTGTGCCCATAAATTCAGAGCGTTGTCAAATTGTCTGTTTGTAAATTCTGACCGCAAATTCATTATTCTGCGCTCTGGTACAGAGTGCTCTGAAATCGGAGTATAGTCATGGCCAAAAGATTTGAGAATGACACAAATATTAATTTCCACAAAGTTTGCTGCTTCAGTGTCTTTAGATATTTTTGTCAGATGTTACTATGGAATACTGAAGTATAATTACAAGCATTTCATAAGTGTCAAAGGCTTTTATTGACAATTACATGAAGTTGATGCAAAGAGTCAATATTTGCAGTGTTGACCCTTTTTCAAAACCTCTGCAATCTGCCCTGGCATGCTGTCAATTAACTTCTGGGCCACATCCTGACTGATGGCAGCCCATTCTTGCATAATCAATGCTTGGCGTTTGTCAGAATTTGTGGGTTTTTGTTTGTCCACTCGCTTCTTGAGGATTGGCCACAAGTTCTCAATGGGATTAAGGTCTGGGGAGTTTCCTGGCCATGGACCCAAAATATCGATGTTTTGTTCCCCGAGCCACTTAGTTATCACTTTTGCCTTATGGCAAGGTGCTCCATCATGCTGGAAAAGGCATTGTTCATCACCAAACTGTTCCAGGATGGTTGGGAGAAGTTGCTCTCGGAGGATGTGTTGGTACCATTCTTTATTCATGGTTGTGTTCTTAAGCAAAATTGTGAGTGAGCCCACTCCCTTGGCTGAGAAGCAACCCCACACATGGTCTCAGGATGCTTTACTGTTGGTATCACACAGGACGGATGGTAGTGCTCACCTTGTCTTCTCCGGACAAGCTTTTTTCCGGATGCCCCAAACAATCAGAAAGGGGATTCATCAGAGAAAATTACTTTACCCCAGTCCTCAGCAGTCCAATCCCTGTCATTTTTTTGCAGAATATCATATGATGTTTTTCCTGGAGAGAAGTGGCTTCTCTGCTGCCCTTCTTGACACCAGGCCATCCTCCAAAAGTCTTCGCCTCACTGTGCGTGCAGATGCACTCACACCTGCCTGCTGCCATTCCTGAGCAAGCTCTGTACTGGTGGTGCCCCGATCTTGCAGCTGAATCAACTTTAGGAGACGGTCCTGGCGCTTGCTGGACTTTCTTGGGCGCGCTGAAGCCTTCTTCACAACAATTGAACCGCTCTCCTTGAAGGTCTTGATGATCCAATAAATGGTTGATTTAGGTGCAATCTTACTGGCAGCAATATCCTTGCCTGTGAAGCCCTTTTTGTGCAAAGCAATGATGACGGCATGTGTTTCCTTGCAGTTAAACATGATTGACAGAGGAAGACAAATGATTCCAAGCACCACCCTCCTTTTGAAGCTTCCAGTCTGTTATTCGAGCTCAATCAGCATGACAGAGTGATCTCCAGCCTTGTCCTCGTCAACACTCACACCCGTGTTAATGAGAGAATCACTGACATGATGTCAGCTGGTCCTTTTTTGGCAAGGCTGAAATGCGGTGGAAATGTTTGTTGGGGATTCAGTTAATTTGCATGACAAAGAGGGACTTTGCAATTAATTGCAATTCATCTGACCACTCTTGATAACATTCTGGAGTATTTGTAAATTGCCATCAAACAAACTGAGGCAGCAGACTTTTGAGAATGACACAAATATACATTTTTACACTTTTGGCCACGACTGTAGATAGCTAGAGTGAATTCATGAAAACACCTGAATGTCCATTGAGAACGCACAACGACTATACCATTTAGCTAAGAATGACGGGAACAATAAAGTCAATAAACGTTTGGTAGTTAGTTAGATAGCCTGTAGTTAATATACTGGCAAGTTTGATGTATAAGTAGCCAACTAATGTTAGGTACCTAGCTAACATACCGGTACATATTGCTGTAATGATATGCTATGTGGTTTGTAAGGACAGAGTAGCTAACAAATCGTCAGCCAATATAACATGTAAGGTAACTTATTTGAAAAGTCATTACTTTATTACATTGTTAAACATTTTCTTAACATTTGTCATAATTGGTTAAAGCGACAAATTTGAATCTGCTCTTGTTGAACTTCAGCTGCATATTTTCCACCATTATCTTCAAATCTGAAAACAAAGCCATGCCCATTTCCTGAAGAATTGCATTATGAGCCCTAAAGTATGGAAATAGTATCCTATGCGTGTATACTTCCTATTTTGGCCAATGTAGTACGACATCCGGGAACTTTTGGTATAGGCGTACAGAGGCCCATTATCAGCAACCATCACTCCTGTGTTCCAATGGCACATTGTGTTAGACTTTTAAAAACTATAAACCTGGATTAGCTAACACAACGTGCCATTGGAACACATGAGTGATGGATGCTGATAATGGGCCTCTGTACGCCTTCCATTAAAAATCAGCCATTTCCAGCTACAATAGTCATTTACAACATTAACAATGTCTACACTGTATTTCGGATCAATTTGATGTTATTTTAATGGACGACAAAAATGTGCTTTTCTTTCAAAAACAAGGACATTTCTAAGTGACCCCAAACTTTTGAACGGTAGTGTAGTTAGCTAGCTACCACAGCCAGCTCATATCGAGCCTCTGGGTACAGAGTCTGTTGTGTGAATGGAAATGTTTTGTGGCCTTTTTGTCCCGTTTCAAACTAACTTGGCTAGTTTTCGCCAGTTGATGTACCATTAGAGCTAGCCAAAAGTTGGCTAGCTTTACCTGGCTAGCTCACAAACTTTTGATTTTATTTTTGTCTCAATCACACTAGACTTGAATTAAACGATGAAACCAGCGGCCAAACGATTTTAGACTATTTTCAGTTTAGCAATGTAACGTTATTGATCTGTCAGTTTCCCTAGCTAATTCCCTACTTTTCAAACAGACAAGGTATGAACAACTAAACAGACTACACCGTCATTGTGAACGGTCAGTATTCAATACAATATTGATGATGAATGGATAAAGATATCGTTGAATGCACAGTCATGTTCTTATAATCTCAGACATAAATTACTCAAGTTTAAAACCATCCACAGAACATCCAACATGCCAATGAAACTGAATAATTGCTCTGCTGGATATGGAAAACACAAAAGGGGACATATTTGCATATGTCCTGTGAAGGCTGGCTATATTCTGGCAAAGAGTATGTTATTTTATCTCTGCATGTCTACAGATTATCCCTTATCCCTGGTTTTGTTTGCTTGGAAATGTTGATACTGGAGACTTATCAGAAGAAACTGTAACCTAGCATTTATACCGGCTAAGAAACGCGTCACCATTAATTGGAAGGTTGGTTATCCTACCAGAATGTCATAATGGATGGCAAAAATGTCAAGATGTATCACTAGATTTGATTTATTACAAGATTAAGGGTCTACTGTGCAACATTCATAAGGTCTAGTCTAGGTGCCTTATATGGAATAGCCTACTGTATGACAAAGGGCGGTCAAAATCTAAAATAACAGTCAGTATCTGGCGTGGCCACCAGCTGCATTAAGTACTGCAGTGCATCTCCTCCTCATGGACTGCACCAGATTTGCCAGTTCTTGCTGTGAGATGTTACCCCACTCTTCCACCAAGGCACATTCAAGTTCCCGGACATTTCTGGGGGGAATGGCCTTAGCCCTCACCCTCCGATCCAAGAGTTCCCAGGCGTGCTCAATAGGATTAAGATCCGGCCTCTTTGCTGGCCATGGCAGAACACGGACATTCCTGTCTTGCAGGAAGTCACGCGCAGAACGAGAAATGTTGTCATGCTGGGGTGGCAATGTCATGCTGGAGGGTCATGTCAGGATGAGCCTGCAGGAAGGGTACCACATGAGGGAGGACGATGTCTTCCCTGTAACACACAGCGTTGAGATTGCCTGCAATGACAACAAGCTCAGTCCAATGATGCTATGACACCCCCTCCACCTCCAAAATGATCCCGCTCCAGAGTGCAGGCCTCAGTGTAACACTCATTCCTTCGACAATAAACGCGAATCCGACCATCACCCCTGTTGAGAAAAAAACGTGACTCGTCAAAGAGCACTTTTTTGCCAGTCCTGTCTGGTCCAGCGACGGTAGGTTTGTTGTGCCCATAGGCGACATTGTTGCCGGTGATGTCTGGTGAGGACCTGCCTTACCACAGGCCTACAAGCCCTCAGTCCAGCCTCTCTCAGCCTATCGCGGACAGTCTGAGCACTGATGGAGGGATTGTGCGTTCCTGGTGCAACTCGGGCAGTTGTTGCCATCCTGTACCTGTCCCGCAGGTGTGATGTTCAGATGTACCGATCTGGTGCAGGTGTTGTTACAAGTGGTCTGCCACTGCGAGGACGATCAGCTGTCAAAACATGTCTCCCTGTAGCGCTGTCTTAGGCGTCTCACAGTACGTAAATTGCAATTTATTGCCCTGGCCACATCTGCAGTCTTCATGCCTCCTTGCAGCATGCCTAAGGCACGTACACGCAGATGAACAGGGACCCTGGCATCTTTCTTTTGGTGTTTTTCAGAGTCAGTAGAAAGGCCTCTTTAGTGTCCTAAGTTGTCATAACTGCGACCTTAATTGCCTACTGTCTGTAAGCTGTTAGGGTCTTAACGACCGTTCCTCTGGTGCATGTTCATTAATTGTTTATGGTTCATTGAACAAGCATGTGAAACAGTGTTTAAACCCTTTACAATGAAGATCTGTGAAGTTATTTGGATTTTTACGAATTATCTTTGAAATACAGGGTCCTGAAAAAGGGACATTTCTTTTCTTGCTGAGTTTACATTACCAGTAGTAGCCAACATTTAACGTTAATTCCCATCAACTCTAATCTGCAATGTTTGTTTGTTTATGGTCATTTCTGTTAATGCATTCAATATATTTGTATTAGTCATTTATCATTAGTTCTTATTGTCGGAGTGGACATGTGTTTTGCAGAACTCACAACCTATGCTACACTTGTGAGAAACAAGTTTGTTTTATTTCATTACACTTACGAGTTGTCAATTTATTAATTGTTTTTTGTTTGAAACGCTCCTGTCAATGTTGAGTAAGGACAAGCACCTAATTACACATATAGAAGTAGGACTAGTCTACCTAGCCTGCACGCAAATGTAGGGCTATAAATGTGCCCATTTGGGGATGTCTGATAGTATTTCTGATGTCTTAACTCAGCCCAACAAATGAGCTTTGGAGCTTCTCAAAGTAATTTTTTTTTCACCTCAAAACAGCAAGTAAACCAAGTCTGTTTTTACAATCAATTGTGAATGACAATAGCTTCTCAAAGTATTTGAACAATATTTTCAGCTTTCCCTTTCGATAACCAAAGCGAAAAATGTAATGTTCTGATCCGGTGGAAATGTCATAAAATATCTGATTACTTCTTATCCCTTGCACAAAAAGCCTACAGCTGTGTCTGTCCCGAGATCACTGGCACTGGAAACCGAGGGCCTAGACTATTTTATACAATGTCTCAAGTTTGCTAGTGTAACAGTATAGACTCTACACCCGTCCCCTCGCCCCGACCGGGGCACGAACTAGGAACGCTCTGCACACGTCAACAGTCACCCTCGAAGCATCGTTACCCATCGCTCCACAAAAGCCGGAACCACTACTTCAAGGTCTCAGAGCAAGTGACGTCACCGATTGAAACGCCACTAGCGCTAACTAGCTAGCCATTTCACATCGGCTACACTAGCACGAGTTTTGGGGCGACACAGTTGACAGTTGATACAACGTTTCAAAATCGTTGCAGACAGGCCATGTGTAGCCAATGTGATTTATAGGATATTTATTTTTATTTTCTACCTGCCGGCTGTAATGTTTGTATGTGTTGGCTTTATGTATGTTATTATTACATAGTTGGCAAATGGCAATAAAAGTAACTTTTAGATTTGTATAATTTCCATTTAGATTTAGATAGAATGTAAATTAACCACAGACAATGATTTTGAGATACAAAGACTATAATAAATTAAATGAACCTGTTGCACAAAATTGCATATGAAAATCATAACTGGCACGGAAATTGGTAGAAATTGTAAGATAAATTGGCACTCCAAATGGAGAAGGTTGCCGACCGCTGGTGTAGTCTATTACCGGCAACTTCAGGAGCACAACAGCAGAATCTGTGAAAGTCAGCAGGAGAAGGCGGGTCAGGAACAGGTTTTTTTTCTTCTGGTTAGGCTATCTTGGTCTC